>NC_041389.1:569613223-569658734 GCF_002162155.2 Triticum dicoccoides | reverse complement strand
GGCTGGATGAATAGTAGACGATGGAGGGGTGCCCGTGGAGGGGTGGTTGAACAGTAGCCGGTGGAGTAGCGCGCGGTGGAGGCTGGATGAACAGGAGCCCGTGGAGGCTGGAGGAGGTCGACGGTAGCCCGTGGAGGCTGGAGGAGGTCGACGGTGGAGATGAAGAGTATCCCGTGGAGTCCCGTTTTGCGGGACGCCACACCCCTCCCGATGAGCAGGACCCCCGTTTTGACCGTAGCGCTCCAACACAAGTTTGTTTCGTCCGTTTTGCAGTACGCCACACCCCTCCCGATCAACAGGACCCCCATTTCATCCGTAGGAGGCCCGTTTCGTCCGTTTGGCGGTACGCCACACCCCTGCCGATCAACATGACCTCCCGTTTCGACCGTAGGAGGTCCGTTTCCTCTGTTTTGCGGTATGCCACACCCCTCCCGATGAACAGGATCCCGTTTCGAACATGGCCGGTCGAACACAAGGCCGTTTCCTCCGTTCTGCGGTACACCAGGCCTCGTTTCCATCGCCTATTCCGTCCAAGCCCTCCCGATGAACACGACCACGCATTCCATTCCGACCCAGCCGGTTGGCTCCCCATGAACACAACGACGACGCTGTTTCTCCGTTCTGACCCAGCCATGTACACGAGCCCCGGCCGTACGTATGCGCGAGTAGGCGTTCGAGACCCCGCCCATATGTACACATATGTGGCCGTATTTTCTTTCTTGCACACTGGCCGCTGTACGTACGTGTACATGCTACGTGCGCGCCTCTACTACGACATGTGCACACCTCTACATCGACCAGTATATATGTACGTACACGTTCGCGACCAGAATGACAACGCTACTTACGCTTCGACCAGGTGGGTCTCGACTGTCAGGCACTTCCTTGCGTGCAAAAATGTAGCTGGTGGGTCCCAGCAGTCAGGGGGCGAATCGTTTTTTTCAGACGCACTTCCTTGCGTGCGAAGATGTGGATGGTGGGTCCCAACAGTCAGGGGCAAATCGTTTTTTTTTGCTCGGACACACTTCCTTGTGTGTGAAGATGTAGCTGGTGGGTCCCAGTAGTCAGGGGGGCGAATCATCTTTTTTTGCCCGGACGCACTTCCTTGCGTGCGAAGATGTAGCTGGTGGGTCCCAGCAGTCAGGGGGGCGAATCATTTTTTTTGCCCGGACGCACTTCCTTGCGTGCGAAGATGTAGCTAGTGGGTCCCAGCAGTCAAGGGGAAACGGTTTTTTTCGCGAAATACAGTGGCCTGTCCGGTGGGTCCCAGCTGTCAGGTGGAGGAATCATTATTTTCCGCGTAATAAGGAGGCACTTCCTTGCTGCGGCCGTGGACCCAGCTGTTAGCCTCTCCACGTATAGTCCATGTTCGATCAAAGTCGTTCCTTGACCACGTTGACCATGCCGCGCCGAGAGCACCAAGGCGGTGGACGATGGCGAGGCCTAGGAAGGGGACGACGGGGAGCCGGGGAAGACGGGCAGTAGAAGCCCGCACAGAGAGGAGTACGAGGGTTCCCTGGTTCAGTTGCGGTGTGAGGCTGCCGTTGCTGTAGGGCCTGGCCAGCAGTGGGAATAGTAGGGGCGGTGAGGCCTCCGCGGCAGCAAAGCCGGCCACGGGAGGCAGGAGCATGCGGCACGACCGGCGCTGCTTTGGGCGGCTGGAGCAAGAAGACCAGAGGTTGAAGAAGCACTACGGCCGTTGGATGGACATCGTACGGTCACTGGAGCTAGAATCGTTTATATTGACTAAGTTGACAAAGCCCTCCGTCCCCGTCAACTTAGTAGGCCCACAAGTCAGCCTCCCACCAAGGTAGGTCCCAGCTAGCAGGGGGTGTATTCATTTTTTTGTGCGTAATAAGGAGGCACTTCTGGTGGGTCCGAGCTGACAGCAGGGGGAACGCTTTTTTCGTGAAATACGGTGGCCCGTCCGGTGGGTCCCAGCAGTCAGGGGCAAATGTTTTTTCAAAAAATACTGGTGGCCCGTCTGGTGGGTCCCTGCTGTCAGGTGGATGAATAATTATTTTCCGTGTAATAAGGAGGCACTTCCTTGCGGCTGTCGTGGACCCAGCTATCAGCCTCTCCACGTACAGTATTCTTCCGATGAAATTCGGTCGTTGACCACATTGACCACACCGTGCCGAGAGCACCACGTCGGTGGACGACGACGAGGCCTAGGAAGGGGACGACGCGGAGCCGGGGAAGACGCGGCAGTGGATGCCCACGTGGAGAGGAGTATGAGGGTTCACTGGTTCGGCTGCGTTACCGTCGCCGCAGAATAACAGGGGGTGTGGGTGAGTGGAGTGGAGGGATGGCCTGGCCAGCGGTGGGAGTAGTATGGGGGCGGTGAGGCCTCCGCGACAGCACAGCCGACCACGGGAGGCAGGAGCAGGCGGCACGACCAGCGCTGCTTTGGGCGGCTGGAGCAAGAAGACTAGAGGTTGAAGAAGCACTACGGTCGTTGGATGGACATCGTATGGTTAGTCGAGCTAGAATCGTGCATATTGACTAAGTTGACAAATCCCTTCGTCCCCGTCAACTTAGTAGGCCCACTATACTGGGTCCCAGCTAGCAGGGGGAGTATTCATTTTTTGTGCATAATAAGGAGGCACTTCCTTGCGTACGAAGATATAGCTGGTGGGTCCGAGATGTTAGTGGCGGTAACATTTTTTCACGAAATATAGAGGCCCTTTTGGTGGGTCCCAGATGTCAGGTGGAGGAATCATTATTTTGCGCGTAATAAGGAGGCATTTCCTTGCGTGCGACCGTGGACCCAGCTGTCAGCCTCTCCACGTACAGTCAACTTCAGATGCATGTCGGTCGTTGACCACATTGACCACGCCATGCCGAGAGCACTAGGGCGGTGGACGACGGCGAGGCCTAGGAAGGGAACGACACGGAGGCAGGGAAGACTCGGCAGTTGTTTCCCACATGGAGGGGAGTACGATTGCACGAGGGTTTACTAGTTCGTCTGCCGTTGCCGGAGAATAACAGCAGGTGTGGGACTATGGGTGAGTAGAGGGGTGACTAGGCTAGTGATGGGAGTACGGTGGGGCGGTGAGGCCTGCGTGGCAGCACAACCGACCGCGGGAAGGAGGGAGAAGGCAGTCCCGCTGGAGCTTGTTTGAGAGGCTGGAGCAGGAAGAGCAGAGATTGAAGAAGCACGACGGTCGTTGGATGGACATCCAACAGTATACATGCCATCTGTGGAAAGCCTCAAATCTGTAGAAAACAGCATACAGGCCATCTGCCATTATTTCATATTCTTTTTTGTTAGCATTATAGCCCATATTGTGGCCACAGTTAAAAAATTATAAGAAATTTTCCATATGTCGGTGCGGTCTGAAATATTTTTAATCCCGAAATTTCGAGTCACATTCAGACTGATTTTAAAAATAAATGTATATCAATATAAAATCCAATAAATTGTCTATGCATAAAAATCAATGCATTAAAATCTCGAAATAAAAAAAAAGATATTTGAAACTAATTGACGGTTTGATGTGTTTTAAAAATGTACAACCCATTTATCATTACTGATAGGCCATTTTCTCGGCCAGCCGAATGAAGCTCTCCAACAGGACTGATAAAGCAACTTACTTGACAAATCACAATAAAACTGGGCTAGCCATTTTCAGAAAGAAAAAAAAACTGCTGGGCTGGTCTGTGGTAAACATAAAAGAAAAGGCTGTCTAGACAGGCCAGAGTGTCCCGCACAGCCCAGTTGAGACCCTGCTTCCATCTCAAAAACAAATTAGATAAATGCCACTCCAATTATGGTGATTCATAAAAATGCCACTGCAATTTCCAAACTTTGAAAAATGCCACTTCAATTTTTGCATACTTTGAAAAACGCACTGCAGTTTGCAAACTTTGAAAAACGCCACTCCAGACTTCGAAAAATGCCACTAGAAATGGCATGAAATGGCATTTTTCAAAGTTTGGAAATTGCAGTGGCATTTCTCGGATACACCAGATTTCGAGTGGCATTTATCAAATTAACCCAAAACAAAAATAACTAGGTGTCATGGAATTAACACGTCAGATGTCCTTAGTGTCAGGACTTAGTCGCGAGGCCAACGCATCTATGTGGTAGCTTGAGAGGGGTTGATCGGAACGAGAGATGCAACACGCAAGACAAGGATTTAGACAGCTTCGGGCCCAGGGAAACATCATCCGGTAATAACCCTACATGCTATTTGTGGCTAGGTCTCATTATGATCATGAGAGAGTCGCAGGCAAGCCGACTCTTTGTATCTAGCCCTAGAGATTGTTCTTGTTGCTTGTCCCTCTTTGGGGAGCCCTGCCCCTCCCTATATAAGTTAGAGGGGCGGGTTACATGTGGAGTCCAAATAGGATTAGGACTAGCCTATCTTATACTACAAGCCAGATACAAGTCCGGGTCTTGATTCCTTGTAAGGAAGATATTCCTCACGCCTTTCCTCTTAAGCCGGCCTAGCATAACGTAAGCCGGCCTTCTGGGCCTTGAGCCTCCTGGGCGCCCGGGTCTTGTCGCTCCTCTGATCCGCTTGACAGGTCACCCATAAGTCGCCAGGATCGGGCGGGTCACTTAGTATGTCGTCCAGCCAAGGCGGGTCATTAGTGAGTCAGCTAGTCCGGCCGGGTTATACTTCCGGCCGGGTTACTCCGCGGGGTATATCCCCGACATTAGCCCCCAATTTTAGCTTGGATTTATCCATGGTAAACTTATGCTGCAAAATAAACACAAGAACAAATTTGACAGGTTGTGCTCCGGGTTAAGAATTCTTGTAAACCGACACCTGAACATCCTTAAGTCCTTGTCATTTCCTTCTTCTGGAAAATCCGGGTTAATAGACCAGCTTCACAATCAATTTGATGATGTTGGTTTCTCACAGAAAAATATTGTGAAGAATACTCCACTTGAGTCGGCTTCCAAGGCGCTGGGTTAAATAATTTTGGTCTTCAAATACTCATCTGATATTCAGCCGGCTTGAAGATATAAAACTTGCTGGTTTATCATTACCCAAAAACTCCGGGTTATAAAAGACTGATGATGTCGAGTCATAATTGTTGTTGACACCGGGTCATGTAATTGATCTTCCTGATTTGCTCAAAACTGATAATTTGAAGATGTTCCTCCTTATATATGCATAATACCTGTAGCCCCCAAGTCTTAAGAGGAGAACATAGTGATAGCTTAAGACTTGCTCCAATATAAGTGTTGCAACCAAGGAAGAAATCCGGTTTGTTCATCTCAATCATTAGTCATAAACTGAATATTCCACATAGGTAGCCCCCAAGTTCCGGGTTGTCATGCTTGTAGCAACCTTGGACTTGTAATTGCCTTATGCTCATAAAAACTTCAACCAGTGTAGCCTCCAAGGGCCGGGTCATTATGCAATAATAAGCAGGAACTTTATAAATATGATCATGTAGATTTGAACAGCAACGTGTAGCCCCCAAGGGCCGGCTCAGTAAGATAATATTGAGCTGGTACTTTATATATACTTCTTTGAAAAGAACATCATATAATGTAACCCCCATCAGGGGGCGTGATCCCATGTCCACAAGGTTGAGAGCTTTGTGCTTTACCAACTGAGCAGTGGATCTCTTCAATAATAAATGAAAATTTGTGTACCTTGAATTGTTGACAGGAGCAATTGGTAGCCCCCAAGGGCCGGCTCATTTAAAATGTGATGAGTCGGGTCTTCAATAAGTTGAGCAAAAATTGACTTTGCATTAGCCCCCAAGTGCCATGGTGCATGCTCGCAGTGACATGGGACTTGTATATTCGATGTAATCTCGATTTGAATAATGTAGCCCTCAAGTGCCGGGTCGTAAGCCTGCAGTGACTCGGGACTATTCCTTCCATTGTAGAATAAATCATATCCATTAATAAAATAATAGCCATTGCGCTAAAGCGACCTTGAAAACCTCAATAATACTGGTTATTGATAATCACAATAGAAATCCAGCCATGTTGGCTATTCAAGATTTGAATAATATAACCCAGTATGAAAAGCTCAATCATTCAATATCATCATGAAAATCCAGCCAGTTTTGGCTATTAAAAATTTGAATACCTCATCGGTTGATAAGTAAATCCGGAGTTTAAATACCCAGCAGCTCTTGTCCGACGACGATTTATAACCCGGCGGCTTATAGCCTTTGAGAAAAATCCAGAACGGATAATTATTTTGAAGCATCAAGTTGGTAATGAGCTTGAACTTAATCATTTATATGTCATATTCCTGCAAAATCTGCAAAGAGTTTATACAAAATATGCCCCGGTGACTTAACGTCAAAAGCCAGGGCGGGTAACCACCCATATGTATCCTTATGCTGCACACAAGTAGATCACAAGATCCCTATGATTCTTTGAATGATACCGCCGGCTTATGTGACCCGGACAGTGAAGTTAATAACTCAACTCTGTAAGAGCCGACACATATGATATTTGTGACAACTCAAATATTTGCGATTGTATAAAAACAGATAAATTTTTTGAGGCTTCTGACTCGAATACGATCAGTAAACCGTTCCAAAGGGGTTAAGCTAAGATTCGAATACGATCATATAGCCCCCAGTGGTGTTGGCTATGCCGATCAAAGTGGGTATCGGCAGCTATGTTCTCTTTGGTTCGAATACGACCTATGTTTGAACAGGAAAAACCCCCAAATGACCACTTTAATATTGAATTTGTACTGCCGGGTTATATGACCTGTGTAATAAGGGTGATAATCCAATCCTTAGAAGCCAATGCTTCCATATAAATGATGGTTGTCATAAGCTAGCGACTTATAGTCAAAAGTCAAGCTGGTTAATCACAAAACACTTATATACATTTGAGATATAATCCCCAAAAGGTCTCAAGTTAAGTAATTGTGTCTACAATAAACCTTACCAGAGATAGAATAAAACTTTTTGAGGCTTCTGATTCGGATACGATCAGTAAACCGTTCCAAAGGGGTTAAGCTAAGATTCGAATACGATCATATAGCCCCCTGTGGCTTGGCGATGCCGATCAAGTGGGTATCAACAGCTATGTTCTCTTTGGTTCGAATACAACCTATGTTTGAATAGGAAGCCCCCAAGTGACCATAAGAGTTGTCTAACGACGCTGATTCGAATACGATCCACGTCGATTCCCAAAGGGGTTGAGCTATGATTCGGATACAATCAAGAAGCCCCCAAGTAGGTTCAGAAGTTTGCTAATCAAAAGGGTATCGACAGCTATGTTCTCTTTGGTTCGAATACGACCTATGTTTGAACAGGAAGCCCCCAAATGACCATATAAATTTTGGCATTGCACCGATCAAGAGGGTACTGATGGCTATGCCCGATGAGCAGGAAGCCCCCAAGTGACCATAATAAGATAAGCCGTAAAGCAGGATACCCATGTTTTGAACCGCGCATCATGGCAGCATGTCCTTTTTGGCAACCTTTAATTTTTCTTAGAACTCGAACTTACGAGAGATTAATTCTTTTTGAACCGGAACTTTAAACCGGATTTGAAAGGTTCAACAATTTGTGAGGGACAAATTTACCATGAACCGGATTTTAAACCGGATTTGAGAGCTTCAGTGCTTTGTAGGAGAAAGATGTCTCTTGAACCGGATTTTAAATCAGAATCCTTATTTTGAACTGAAGATCTTCTGACAACCTTTAAATTTTCATCGATCTAGCAGTAATCTCCGGGCTGGGTTATTTTTCCCTTTAATGACCCGGAGTTCTTGAATTTATTGAAACCGGCTAATTTTGCCGAGTCATACCATCGTAGCCCCCGAGTCTCAAGACGACTCGAGGAGTTGGCTTGAGATTCTCCATAAGTAACTGTTATATAGACCGGTTTGAATCCTGCATGGGACAACTTGCAAACCAAAGTAATTGCTTGTTTGAAGAAAATAACATGTAATATAAAATATGTCGGATGGATTTCACCTGACATGTTAGGCCAGTGATTATCCACAGAAGGTTGAGGTGACTGCGGTGGGTTATAAATGATGCCGTATGAGCTGTGTCAGCAACTCGGCCAATGGTTCCTTCCAACTGGTTGTTTGAAGTTAACCAAACTGTAGTGGCGGCGACTTGTGCACCTGCCCATTGAACCATCCAGTGCAGATGGCGGCTGATAATATATGATAAATTGTTGGAAGAAAACCGGGCTTCCCAAGTAGTGACTTGCTCATACTCAATAAACAGCTCATCCAGACAAGGGCGGTTTGGTGTGTTGATGTAGACCAGGCCGCGAGAGACGGACGGTAAGGACGACCGTAACATCAGAAGCAGCATAGACAGATGAACCGACCGTGGCATTGTAAGCCCGTGCGGACGGGTAAGTTGTCTCCTTGCTGTAAGCCGGCGTAGTCGCGAGAAACGGCCACGTCGTTGTAAGCCGGTGTGGGAGTCCGTTGAGTAACGACGACCACCTATGCCAAAACATGTTGGTGTGCCTCCATCTCCGCGGTATAATATCACTTTTTGTCATAAATAATTGCCCTGCGTCAACAACATTGCAGACCAAAACAAAGATAAACCACTCTTTGACAAAAAATAATATGTACCAATAAAATATATTTTAGATGGATATGACCTGATGTGCCAGGCCAGAAATAATCCGCCATGAATTGATGATCGTTTAGGTGAAGTTGAAGTCGCTCACGGATGAACCGGCCACATCGTGATAAACCGATGCGGACGGGTGAGTCGGCCGCGACGTTTGTAAGCTGGTGCGGACAACAAGTCAGCCACAACACTTGTAAGCTAGCGCGGACATGTGAACCGTCCGCGAGGGTGGATGAGCGATTCGTCCATGGCGTTGTAAGACGGTGCGGACGGGTGAGTCAGCCAAGGCATTATAAGGCGGCACGGACCGACGAGTCGGCCGCGAGCGCGATAACCGTGCGAACAACGAGTTAATCGCGCGCGCGGTCCCAGTGAGTTGATGTAGATCGGACCACAGGTTGTGCACGTTCGCTCAACATCAGCGTTCGAGCGGACACGGCCGCGGTGTATCATCGTAGACCGGCACGTGCGTCCACGGGTACAACGGCAAAGTGCGGATGGCGAAGCGGCCTCCCGCTTATAAATTAACCTGCACATAAACATGTACAAATTAAAAGTACAAAAATTGTTGACAGATTTAATCCACATGAACAATTTTATCAGGAAAAATATCACCTGAGGATAAATTCCATTCAACAGCCAATGCGGCAGATGAATTTCTGGCTGATTTTATGTAGAGGACTATCCCTTCTAGTAATAATGCTCCTTCACCGCATCATCACTTTTTCCGTTTCCCTTTTTAGGTGCATGTACTCCAGATTAATCAACCTTGATTTCTGTGCAACTGCTAGTGGTCCTTGGGGTTTCATGTGGAGTAGCCTTCAGCTAGTATTATGGAGTACTAGTGAACTGCTCCGGATCTGAGTTCGTATCCGGGTACTAGTGAGGCCGGCTTGCAGCAGCGAGACCCAGCAGGAGGCTCAACCCAGCAAGGGAGCGACTCATACACGGTGATGGCGACTGACGGACCGGGTCAATGGGGCGGGCGGCTTTGACGTGCCACAACAAGCGGCTTCGGCAGAAGAAATGTGAGGGCGACCCGGTGGCTGAACGCGGCAGCGAGGCCTGTCTTGCAGATGACAAGGTGAGTCAGCATGGCTCGGAGGTGCTTTGGTAGCGGGCGGAGCAAAGAAACCAGCAGCGACTCGGAACAGAAAATGAGGTGGAGACTTGAGGTCTTTTGGTCTAAAACGGGCGGCAGGGCGAGGTCGTAAACCTCGAATCCCATCATCTGACTTTACTAACCCAGCACAATGATGGATTGTCTGACCACATGAGAGCTTTAGTCTTTTTTGGTAGTATATCCCGTATGAATTTGAAAAGGCAATTTTGATCTTGGTCGCCTCCCCATGCAGCAGCCTTTGGTAAGTAAATTTTTTTGGAGTTGTAGAACAACCTGATCATCACGTGGCAAAGTACTAATTGAAGAGGTTTGATTGTCACTGTTGTCTCATACGAACAGAGGCATCTTGAGGCTTCTCATGAGGACACCGCGGCAGGACCGGTCCCTGTGCGTGTACCTAGCTTGGCCTGCTGGAGAAAAATAAAGGATTACGGCGATTTGACCATAGTGCAGGATTGCTTCGAGTTGGCCTCGGTATATCTGTCCCGCAATCCGCCGCCGCAGAACACTTTGTCACTCTTGATTGATGAATTGACATGAATTTTTCCATGACGGCTTTTGTTGAGCCAGAAAATTGCGAACTTCTCGAACCCTAAAAAAGATCCCTTCAAAAACTCAACACCACCGTGCGCGAGCCCCACAGTGCGCGCCAACTGTCGTGGAATTAACACGTCAGATGTCCTTAGTGTCAGGACTTAGTCACGAGGCCAACGCATCTATGTGGTAGCTTGAGAGGGGTTGATCGAAACGAGAGACGCAACACGCAAGACAAGGATTTAGACAGCTTCGGGCCCCGGGAAACATCATCCGGTAATAACCCTACATGCTGTTTGTGGCTAGGTCTCATTATGATCATGAGAGAGTCGCCAGCAAGCCGGCTCTTTGTATCTAGCCCTAGAGATTGTTCTTGTTGCTTGTCCCTCTTTGGGGAGCCCTGCCCCTCCCTATATAAGTTAGAGGGGCGGTTTACATGTGGAGTCCAAATAGGATTAGGACTAGCCTATCTTATACTACAAGCCGGATACAAGTCCAGGTCTTGATTCCTTGTAAGGAAGATATTCCTCACGCCTTTCCTCTTAAGCCGGCCTACCATAACGTAAGCCGGCCTTCTGGGCCTTGAGCCTCCTGGGCCCCTGGGTCTTGTCGCTCCTCTGATCCGCTTGCCAGGTCACCCATAAGTCGCCAGGATCGGGCGGGTCACTTAGTATGTCGTCCAGCCAAGGCGGGTCATTAGTGAGTCGCCAAGTCCGGCCAGGTTATACTTCCGGCCGGGTTACTCCGCGGGGTATATCCCCGACACTGGGCGAGCTGCTGGGTCCCTGGTGTCAGCCTTTCGTTGTGCAATTCTCTTGTTTATTGACTACGTTGACAATGGCATGGGACCCAGATGTCAGAAATCCACTAGGAGGAGCCATTTTTTATTGGCTTGAAATAAGGAGACACTTGCTTGCGTACTGCCATGACCTTGGCGGGTCCCTGCTGTCATCCTCTCCACGTACAATCATCTCCTGATTGTGTACGCGTCAACTTGGTAGTCCCACAAGTCAGCCTCTAAACCCGTGGAGGACAAATACAACCCATTTAAAAAAATAACAGCCCATTCCATACGTTCAAACGGAAAGTTCAACATTCAGAGAAAAGTAACAGGTCTGATCCACATATAGAGTACTGAGCTTCCACATTGACAACCATCATAGCCAAGTTAACTATCTACTCCCACTAATACTCTAGTAGCGTACAAGTACTAACTTACTCTTAGCTAACTAGACGATGCCGGCCGCCATCCGTGGTACACGCTAAACGCCGGCACCGGCGTCCTGCGCCTCGCCTCGGACTTGCAAGAGGTGCGATAGGGCGCGTTGCTCATGCGCGTTGGCCCTTTCCATGCCGGCGTGGTCCACCGAAGCTTCGGCTTCCAATTGGGAAACCCAATTGACGAGCTGGTAGTAAAAATCGGCGTCGCGAACGCGTGCGTGCCCGACAGCCTCCAGGGCTATTTGCCGGGCGCCGGCCTCCACGTAGTCGGCCCAGTTGCGGGCGCTCTGCTCGCGACTCAGAGCATTGGTGCGCTGCTGCTCCATGTCCCGCTGGCGGCGCAAATCGGTGATACGCTGCTCCTCCGCCAGGCGGTCGCACTCCAACAACTCCTGCTCCTCCGCCAGGCGGTCGTGCTCCAATAACTCCTCGATCTCCGCATTGCCATCTAAAGACAGATAGAATGCCTACTCCCTGCGTCTGCCTTCCGGTGAAAAACCGAACACTAGTTCCGGCGGTGACCGCCTCCGGCGTCGCCTACCGCGGACGGGTGGGGGCATGGCGGATGTGGCGAGCGACGTTGGGCCGGTGGGGGCTTATGAGGATATGGCGAGTTGGGTCACGGTGCCACCGGAGAAGGCCGGAAAACAGTACTTATAGGCGGAAGGTAGAACGACGGTCATCGGAATTCAATGCATAATGGCTTAGCGCGCAAGCTTGCCGTGGAAAACTAGAGAAACTGAAATTATGACTGTGCCGTCTTGTCCCGTCTGGGTCGCACGCCGGCATGGCGGTCAAACGAGTGCACTCGAATCATCTCCCTCCTTGTCAATAATGATTCCACAGATTTAAAAAGCCCACAACAATTAAAGTGCATATTTTTTCGCATCAGTTAGCTGCCTTAATTACAGCCAGCTGCATGCAGGCACTCAGAATCGCTCGCAGCCTGTCGTGGAATTGTCACGTCAGATGTCCTCGTGAAAGGACTTAGTTGTGGAGCCATCCCAACTAGGAAGCTTGAAGGGGTTAATCGGGACAAAGGACACGAGAGATTTTATACTAGTTCGGCCCCTTACGGTGAAGGTAAGGCCTACGTCTAGTTGGGTTGGTATTGATGTTTCAATGACCAGGGAGCGAGATACGCTATGCCTGGTGAGGGAGTCCTGGACTAGGGGGTGTCCGGATAGCCGAACTATCATCATTGGCAGGACTCCAAGACTATGAAGATACAAGATTGAAGACTTTGTCCCGTGTCTGGATGGGACTTTCCTTGGTGTGGAGGGCAAGCTTGGCGATACGGATATGTAGATCTCCTACCATTGTAACCGACTCTGTGTAACCCTAGCCCTCTCCGGTGTCTATATAAACCGGATGGCTTTAGTCCGTAGGACGAACAACAATCATACCATAGGCTAGCTTCTAGGGTTTAGCCTCCTTGATCTCGTGGTAGATCTACTCTTGTAACACACATCATCAATATTAATCAAGCAGGACGTAGGGTTTTACCTCCATCAAGAGGGCCCGAACCTGGGTAAAACATCGTGTTCCTTGTCTCCTGTTACCATCCGCCTAGAAAGCACAGTTCGGGACCCCCTACCCGAGATCCGCCGGTTTTGACACCGACATTGGTGCTTTCATTGAGAGTTCCTCTGTGTCGTCACCGATAGGCTCGATGGCTTCTTCGATCATCATCAACGATGCAGTCCAGGGTGAGACCTTCCTCCCCGGACAGATCTTCGTATTCGGCGGCTTTGCACTGCGGGCCAATTCGCTTGGCCATCTGGAGCAGATCGAAAGCTACGCCCCTGGCCGTCAGGTCAGATTTGGAAGTTTGAACTTCACGACTGATATCCGCGGGGACTTGATCTTCGATGGATTCGAGCCACAGCCAAGTGCGCCGCACTGTCACGACGGGCACGATCTAGCTCTGCAGCCGGACAGTATCCTGGAGGCCGCACTCGAGCCCGCTCCGATCTTCAATTCGGAGCCAACCGCGTAGATCGAGGACGGATGGCTAGACACCGCCTCGGGGGCTACAACCTCTACGGCAATAGAGCCGAACATTGACCTTGTCCCTCATGAAGCTCGTGACTCCGAGGTGCCGGACTCCTTGCCGGACTCCGAACCTCCCGCGCCCCCTCCAACCGATCCTGGTCGGGCGCCGATCATGGAGTTCACCGCTGCGGACATCTTTCAATACTTACCTTTTGGCGACATCTTGAGTTCGCTAAAGTATCTCTCGTTATAAGGAGAGCCCTGGCCGGACTGCGGTCAGGACGGTTGGGATGCGGACAACGAAGAAATTCAAAGCCCACCCACCACCCACTTAGTAGCCACTGTCGACGATCTAACTGACATGCTAGACTACGACTCCGAAGACATCGACGGTATGGACGACGATGCCGGAGACGACCAAGAACCAGCGCCTACTGGGCACTGGAAAGCCACCTCATCATATGACATATACATGGTGGATATCCCAAAGGATGGGAATGGTGAAGCAACAGCGGAGGATGACCCCTCCAAGAAACAGCCCAAGCGCCAGCGTCAGCGGCGCCACTCTAAATCCCGCCACAGCAAGAATGAAGATTCCGGCACCGGAGATAATAACACACCAGACAGTGCCGAAGACAACCCACTCCAGCAAGATTCAGCACAGGAGGACGGAGACGCCAGCCCTCATGAGAGAGCGGCAGAAGAAGAGGTAGAGGATTATATGCCTCCCTCCAGAGACGAGGCAAGCCTCGACGATGACGAATTCGTCGTGCCTGAGGATCCCGTCGAACAAGAGCGTTTTAAACGCAGGCTTATGGCCACGGCAAACAACCTCAAGAAAAAGCAGCAACAGCTTAGAGCTGATCAAGATCTGCTAGCCGACAGATGGACTGAAGTCCTCGCGGCCGAAGAGCATGAGCTCAAGCGCCCCTCCAAAAGCTACCTGAAACGCAAGCTGCTCCCCTGATTAGAGGAGGAGGTGTATGAACCTGCATCACCAGCAGACAATACGGCTGACCGACCACCCCGTGGTCGCGACAGAGAGGCCCCTAGGCCCTTCACTAGAACTGTACCCCAGCATCGCTCGAAAAGCACAAGGCCACATGGGAACGCTCCGGACTTGCGAGATATATTGGAGGATAAGGCAAGACAATCAAGATCGATCTATGGATCACGTGGGCGCCCCATGATACGTGACGACAACCGTCGCGCCGGACACAGTAAGTCCGGCCGGGCCGAACAAAATAGACAAAGCTCTTTTGAGCTCCGTCGTGATATCGCCCAGTACAGAGGCGCCGCACACCCACTATGCTTCACAGATGAAGTAATGGATCATCAAATCCCCGAAGGGTTTAAACTCGTGAATATTGAATCTTACGATGGCACAACAGACCCCGCGATCTGGATCGAAGACTATCTCCTCCACATCCACATGGCCCGCGGTGACGATCTTCACGCCATCAAATATCTCCCACTCAAACTTAAAGGACCAGCCCGGCATTGGCTTAACAGCTTGCCAACAGAGTCAATCGGGAGTTGGGAAGACTTGGAAGCCGCATTCCTCGATAACTTCCAAGGCACGTATGTGCGACCACCAGACGCCGATGACCTAAGCCACCTAATTCAGCAGCCAGACGAATCGGCCAGACAATTCTGGACATGGTTCTTAACCAAGAAAAACCAAATCGTCGACTGTCCGGATGCAGAGGCCCTTGTGGCCTTCAAGCATAACATCCGCGACGAGTGGCTTACCCGGCACTTGGGACAGGAAAAGCCGAAATCCATGGCATCCCTCACATCACTCATGACCCGCTTCTACGCGGGTGAGGACAGCTGGCTAGCACGCAGCAACAACCTCAGCAAAAATTCTGGCAGTCCGGATATCAAGGACCATAATGGCAGGTCGCGTCGCAACAAAAACAAACGCCGCACTAACGGCGATAATAGTGAAGATACGGCAGTCAATGCCAGATTCAGAGGCTCTAAACCCGGTCAGCGGAAAACGCCATTCAAAAGAACTACTCCGGGTCCGTCCAATTTGGACCGAATACTCGACCGCTCGTGTCAGATACACGGCACCCCCGAAAAGCCAGCCAACCACACCAACAGGAACTGTTGGGTATTCAAGTAGGCAGGCAAGTTAATTGCCGAAAACAATGACAAGGGGCTGCATAGCGATGACGATGAAGATACTCGACCGCCAAACAATAGAGGACAGAAGGGTTTTCCCCCACAGGTGCGGACGGTGAACATGATATACGCAACGCACATACCCAAAAGGGAGCGGAAGCGTGCACTCAGGGATGTATACGCGATGGAGCCAGTTGCCCCGAAGTTCAATCCATGGTCCTCCTGCCCGATCAATTTTGACCGAAGGGACCACCCCACCAGCATCCACCACGGCGGATTCGCCGCATTGGTTTTAGACCCAATCGTCGATGGATTTCACCTCACCAGAGTCCTGATGGACGGCCGCAGCAGCCTGAATCTGCTTTATCAGGATACAGTGCGCAAAATGGGCATAGACCCCTCAAGGATTAAACCTACCAAGACGACCTTTAAAGGCGTCATACCAGGTGTAGAAGCCAATTGTACAGGCTCATTTACACTGGAAGTGGTCTTCGGATCCCCAGATAACTTCCAAAGCGAGGAGTTAATCTTTGACATAGTTCCGTTGCGCAGCGGCTATCATGCTCTGCTCGGACGTACCGCGTTCGCAAAGTTCAACGCGGTGCCGCACTACGCATACCTCAAGCTCAAGATGCCAGGCCCTCGAGGAGTCATCACGGTCAACGAAAACACTGAACGCTCTCTCCGAACGGAGGAACACACAGCAGCTCTCGCGACAGAAGTACAGTGCAGCCTCTTAAGGCAATTCTCGAGTCCGGCCGTTAAGCGACCGGACACGGCTAAACGCGCCCGGAGTAACCTACAACAAGACCACCTGGCATGTTCTGAGCACGCGTAGCAGTGTGGCCCCAACCCCAGCCCCTATAAAACGTCAAGACAGGTCCTTCGCGTACACCATTACGCTCTGAAGATACCATGGGCATGGGGAGAGGGGCACGACCACGATAGGCCCAGACTGCGGCTCAACCACACCAGGGGCTCTCAAGTGTGTCGTTCTTTTTTTCTTTTTCCTTTTTATTTTTTTTACCCACAGGACTCCGTTCGTCAGAGGCCTTCTCCGGCAGCAGACCTGCCGAACTCACGATGAAACAGCCAGGGAAGGAGAAAGGCTACAACGAATATCCAGGTGGTCTCCATTACAAGCATTAAATCTGTTTTATACACCATTCCGCAGCCTACCCCTAGAGGGGGACATGTTTAATAGTCCCGCCCCTTGCTTATCGCACCATTTGTATCATTCTGCATTTACAGCAGTTTTTCTTGAAGAAGTAATGCAGCACCTTTTTGCTTCCAATTGCATTTCTTTCTTATACATATGTTCATTTATAACATGTTGCATCCGTACATTTTGGTACGGCTAAATACATCAGGGGCTTATGTTTCCCGCATCATGGTGTGATAAGTCCGAACACTTTCACAAGTGCGGCACCCCGAACTTATAGCATTATATGCATCGGCTCCGAATCATGTCTTGGGTCAATAGTTGGGTTTGCCCGGCTCCCATGTTTTGGTACCTTACGTTCCGTTGTATCGGCTAAGGTAGCACTGGGAGAACCACTGCGATTGCGCCCCAGTTGAGCTGGGCGAGCGCCTCAGTGGAGAAAGCTAAAACTGACCGTCATGATGAGGCGAGAGCTGGTCGCTGTTCAAGAGGTTTTTTGCGAGTCCCTAAAGACTTATGCCGCTTAGAGCGAGGAGCCGGCTTTTGTCCGGCCCAGGCGTGGATAGCGCCCCAAATTCGGCCTTCCAAAGACTAGGGGCTTCGCCGAAATTTAAAATTATAGAATTCTATGGCTAAGTGAGAGTGTTCAAGCATTATAAGTCCGGTTGCCTTGTTCGTTATGTTGAGCGCCTCCTTAGATGGACCCAAAAATGGGAACAAGAGTGCTCAAGTTTATCCCGAACACCCCAACACTCGTGGCATGGGGGCTGAAGCCGACGACTTGCCATCTCTCAGATTTGATAAACAGCCGCACAGAAGGTAATATTTTAAATCAACAAGCATTGCTTAGCACATATGAACTAAGTTTTCAGCGCACAGGATAACAAAATGCGAGTCTACTCAAATATAACATCTTTGGAGCACTCACCCGCAATAGTGCGGGCACCCTTCAGGACACTCTTATAATACATCTCAGGCGTGCGGTGCTCCTTGCCCTATGGTGGCGGGTCCATCACAAGCTTCTGGGCATCCATCTTGCCCCAGTGCACCTTTGCGCAGGCAAGGGCCCGACGGGCACCTTCAATACAGGCGGAGTGCTTGATAACTTCAACCCACGGGCACGCATCCACCAGCCGCCGCACCAGGCAGAAGTAGCTCCCAGGCATGGCCTCCTTCGGCCACAGCCGAACAATGAGGCCCTTCATGGCCTATTCGGCCGCCTTGTGGAGCTCGACCAGCTGCTTCAGCTGGTCGCTAAGGGGCACCGGATGACCGGCCTCAGCATACTGAGACCAGAAGACCTTCTCCGTCGAGCTCCCCTCCTCGGCCCGGTAGAACGCGGCAGCATCGGACACGCTGCGAGGAAGATCTGCGAATGCTCCTGGTGAGCTCCGAATTTGGGTAAGCAACAGGTAATTAACACTCACATGCTTACTTTGCATGAAAAATGCCTTACCTGCTGCTATTTTCTTCACCGCCTCGATTTCTTGGAGGGCCTTGTAGGCTTCGGCCTTAGCGACTTTGGCACTCTCAAGAGCCGTTGCAAGCTCAGACTCTCGAGTCTTCGAGTCACGCTCCAGGCTCTCATGTTTATTCACGAGATCCTGGAGCTCTTGCTGTACCTCCACCACCCGCGCCTCCTGCTTCTCTCGATCGGTGCGCTCCGCGGCCGCATTACGTTCGGCCGCGGCCACTGCCTCCTTTAGGGTCGCCACCTCGTTAGTGGCCCCTGCAATTCCCACGTTATCCTTGTCATTCTTCTTGCAACCAAAATCCTTTTCTGTAAGGTACAATTTTAATAAGGTGTTACTCACCTTCCTTGTCCTCGAGCTGCTTCTTGGCACGGCCGAGCTCGTTCTCGGACCGCTCGAGGTTTTGCTTCAAAGTATTAACCTCCGCAGTCAGTGCGGCAGAGGTCAGCAGGGCAGCCTGCAATCCCATATTGACATATTTTTTATGACTCCTGCGTATATCTTTTAAGATCCTCAGTCCGGCTTTTCTTTCCGAACACCGAACCGAGCATCAAGGGCTACTGTCTATGCGGTACTATTTTACATATATCAAAATTCTTACCTCAAAGCCTGTTAGAAGGTTGCTGCAGGCTTCGGTCAGCCCGCCCTTGGCGAGCTGAACCTTCTGAATCACCGCACTCATAACAGTGCAGTGTTCCTCTTCGATGGAGGCGCCATTGAGCGCCTCCAGCAAGCTATCCGGCGCCTCCGGTTGGACGGAGGCTGCCGGCGTCACGGTCTTGCCCTTCTTACGAAGGGGCCGCCCGCCGGACTCCGGAGCCACTATGGGTTTCGGGGCCGAGTCCGGTGCAAAGTCCGGGAGGTTGTCCTGCGACACCTCCGGGGCCTCCTCCTCCTGG
This sequence comes from Triticum dicoccoides, assembly GCF_002162155.2. Lineage (NCBI taxonomy): Eukaryota > Viridiplantae > Streptophyta > Magnoliopsida > Poales > Poaceae > Triticum > Triticum dicoccoides. The sequence continues at coordinate 569,639,654 of NC_041389.1, read as the reverse complement.
TGAGTCCCATCCTGGGATCCCACCTCGGCATCGTCCGTGTCACGGGGTGTGGAGGCGGTCGGAAGAGAATCCATATCCGACGCCCCTAAGGACCCGATCGACGAAGCGGGAAGATCATCCTTGGGCGGACTGCAGGGTTGTATGCGGCATTAGAAAGACATTACATGTCGAAAAGGAAAACCATGAAGTTATTCGGTAGTCCGGATACTTACGATCTCGCCAGGGGCTTGGCCCTTGGGGGCCAGTCCTCGTCGTCGTCACTGGCGTTGGCAGAGCAGTCTGGGGAAAGAGTTTTTCCCTTCTTGGACCCTTCGGCCTCCCTCGTTGGGGAGGCCTTCCTTTTCCTCCCTCCCCCCGCTGGGGGAGAGCCTTTTTTCTTCTCCTCCTCACCTTTGTGAGAGGAGTCTGCCTCGGAGTCATCATCCGATAGCACCTGAAAATGGGAACTCTTTCTGGTGCCCGTGGCCTTCTTCTTGGCCTTCTTCTCCGGCACCACGTGGGGTGCCGGAGCCAGCAGCCCCGTTAGGCGGGCGTCCGCTGGGTCCTCTGGTAATGGGGCCGGACAGATAGTCTGTTCGGCCTTCTTCAGCCAGCCCTGTCAAAGGAAAGGGAGTTTAGATCCCGCATAGAGTCAAACTATGGAAAACAGACGTCCCGTTAAGGACAAAATCACTTACCTCGTCAGCCGGACGCTACGAGCTGAATCCGCGATCTTCGGTAGCGGATGCGGGAGGCTCGGCGCCCTTGAACAGCACCTTCCAGACATCTTCATACGTAGTGTCGAAGAGCCCGATCAAAGTCTGGTGCTGCGCCGGATCGAACTCCCACATGTCGAACTGGCACGGGAGAATCTGGCGAATGAGCATGACCTGGACTACGTTGACAAGCTTGAGCTTCTTGTCCACTAGCTTTTGGATACATGCTTGGAGTCCGGTCAGCTCCTCCGAATCACCCGAAGTTCGGCCGCTCTCTTTCCAGGAGGTGAGCCATGTGGGGATGCCAGATTTGAATTTGGGGGCCGCTGCCCATTCAGGGTCACGCGGCTTGGTGATGTAGAACCACCCCGATTGCCACCCCTTGATGGTTTCCACGAAAGTGCCCTCAAGCCAAGTAACGCGGGACATCCTGCCCACCATGGCGCCTCCGCACTCCGCTTGGCTGCCCTTCACAACCTTCGGCTTGACACTAAAGGTCTTGAGCCACAAGCCGAAGTGGGGCTGGATGCAGAGGAAGGCCTCACACACGACTATAAACGCCGAGATGTTGAGAATGAAATTCGGGGCCAGATCATGGAAATCCAGGCGTAGTAGAACATGAGCCCCCGGACAAAGGGATGGAGTGGGAAGCCCAGTCCGCGGAGGAAATGGGGAAGAAATACTACCCTCTCATGGGGCCTGGGGGTGGGGATGAGCTCTCCCTCGTCGGGGAGCCGGTGCGCGATGTTGCTGGACAAGTATCCGGCGCTACGCAACTTCTGGATCTGCCCCTCCATGACGGAGGAGGCCATCCACTTGCCTCCCGCTCTGGACATAGTTGGAGGAGGTTGAGGTGAGATGTGCGGACTTGGGCGCTAGAGCTCGAGTTCGCGAAGATGGATAAGCCAAGGAGGAAGAAGGCGCAGGTAAAAGGGTTGGATCTTTATCCCCTTATATGGGCAGACACAAACATGCGTCCCCACCGGCCTGATAAAACTCGCTTATCCCCCAAGCGCCGCAATCAATGGCGCGGTTGGGTTACCCACGTCCGTATTGATGGGAATCCAGGAATAAGGGGAACACGATCTCTGCTTCGACAAGACGTGCCAAGGAAACCGCTTCGCTAAACACACTGAGGTGGTACAATAAAAACAATTTGAGTAAAGGCTAGGTAGTGGTGTGACGTCACGCCACGAAATACGTTAGCAGATTGAACTTGTGTAAATATTATTCTCTCTACGGTGGTATGTGGAATTTATTTTGCAGAGCCGGACACTATCCTGGTGTTCATAATATTCTATAAATTATTCGGAGGAGGAACCCGCCTTGCAATGCCGAAGACAATATGCGCGCCGGACTCGTCGTCATTGAAGCCTGGTTCAAGGGCTACTGAGGGAGTCCTGGACTAGGGGGTGTCCGGATAGCCGAACTATCATCATCGGACGGACTCCAAGACTATGAAGATATAAGATTGAAGACTTCGTCCCGTGTCCGGATGGGACTTTCCTTGGCGTGGAGGGCAAGCATGGCGATACGGATATGTAGATCTCCTACCATTGTAACCGACTCTATGTAACCCTAGCCCTCTCCGGTGTCTATATAAACCGGATGGCTTTAGTCCGTAGGACGAACAACAATCATACCATAGGCTAGCTTCTAGGGTTTAGCCTCCTTGATCTCGTGGTAGATCTACTCTTGTAACACACATCATCAATATTAATCAAGCAGGACGTAGGGTTACCTCCATCAAGAGGGCCCGAACCTGGGTAAAACATCGTGTCCCTTGTCTCCTGTTACCATCCGCCTAGACGCACAGTTCGGGACCCCCTACTCGAGATCCGCCGATTTTGACACCGACACCTGGCTCTCGATGATTTGTTTCTTGCCCTAAGCCGCCAGCGGGTCGTCCCCTTATATACACGGGTCGACGCCCTGCGGCTTACAGAATCCCGGCCGGCTTATAAACAATGTCCGGCTCGGTGACTAGTTAAGTCTACCTTATGACACAAGTAATATTATTACAGCGGTTTATTACAACGGGCCTTAAGTCGCCTGCGGGCCTTAAGCTCTCTATGAACCGCCATCTTCATACTTTGGTCTTGGGCTTCTCTCTGGTGAGTCTTCTTTGCGTAACCCGGCCCCTCCTGGGCGGCTTACACAAATAGTTGTATCCCCAACATTAGGCCCCAGATTGATTTGAACCTGTTCATGTCAATCTTAAAATACCTTATGAACTGTCCTGCAGTCTCTTGTCTTGCACGAAGAATTTTTACCCGCCGTGACGTCATCATCTGGATCCGGGTTCAATCACCGTGACGTCATCTTCAATAAAACTTATTTTTATTCCGTCATATCTTCAACGGATCTTTGTCTTTACTGACCATCCCGAGAATCGAGGCGCCAGAGCCGCTGGATAATAAATGTGATCTCCTCGTCTTTCGCGCCCTCTTGTTCAGCCTTCCCTTATAAATAGGGCGACCTAGGTCTTTTCCCCAGTCGTCTTCTTCCTCTCCTCTCTGCCACTCGAGCTCCGCCGCTGTCGCCATTGACTCCCTCATCTTCATCGACTCAGGCCGCTGCATCGACCTGACCTTGACCAGAGATCGACGGCGAACCTCAACAGCTCGTCCGCATCTGTGAGTTCCTTTCATTCCCTTTCTCAGATCTGCATTAGGTCCTTATCGAGTTCGTCGGTGTTCATCACTGGCCGACACCAAACCCTCGCTAGTTCCTTCCAATGCCCTGTTTAGATCGTGAAAACCACGTAGAACTGCTGCGGTGTTTGTTCATGTTGATCTTGCATAAAAATAGATCTCCTTTCCCTTGTTCAGGAACCCTCTTCGAGTGCATGAACTTCTCTGCCTCGTTTTAGGTCTAGAAAATTTCCTTTCAAAGCAATTTTTTGATCCAGAGTAATAACTGTTATCTGTGAAACTTGCTTTTATCGCCCGGAAAACCTCTTCTGGTAAATGCTCAAAAATACAACCGTCGAGGTGTCCGGCTTAAATGACACAGAACTTTAATTGCTCCTCATGACCCAAAAAAAATTGTGATCTGCACTTGATACTTACATCATTAGGCCCCTTATTAAGCCGCCACTTTGAATAATTAGAATCTTTTTCCCGGGTTAAAATTGAACCGGATCTTCTTATTTTCCATAGGCCAATTGCTGTGATGGCTCCTAAGGCTACCAAGGCCCCTGTAACTTGCAATTGGGTTCCATCCATAGTTACCAATAGCAAACTAGCTGAGTTTGTGAAGTCTGGGCATCTGCCAAAAAAGGATGTCATGTCTTACCGTGCCCCCGACCCATCTGAAGAAAAGCCTCATCCCAAAGCAGGGGAAGTAATAATTTTTACGGATCATATGAGCCGTGGATTTGCTCCTCCTGGCTCAAAATTCTTCAGGGAGGTTTTGAATTTCTTTGACCTTAGACCTCAGGACATCGGACCCAATTCTGTGTCAAATATTTGTAATTTTCAAGTCTTCTGCGAGGTGTACCTGGGTGAGGAGCCAAGTCTGCTATTGTTCAGGGAACTTTTTTACATGAACCGGCAAAATGAACGTGCAAACGGGCCCAGTCTTGAGCTTGGCGGCATCTCAATCCAGCGACGGAGAGACTGTCTTTTCCCTTATGCTGAGTTGCCGAGTCACCCCAAATCCTGGAACCAGACATGGTTCTACCGTGAGGACACTTCTCCGGCTGATGAAAAACCTCTACCCGGCTTTCGCGCCCTGCGCCTTGAGTCTAATCATCATCCGCTACCAGACAAGCTAACAACTCTTGGACGCGTGCCTCTTAATTCCACCATCAAGAAGATTAAAGCTCTATTGGGAAATGGTTTAAACAACATCGATCTGGTCCGAGTCTGGGTCACTTGGCGTATACTTCCATTAAGCCGCCGTCCTGGCTTAATGTGTACTTATACTGGAGAAAAGAATGATCCGCTAAGCCATAGCCCTGACGACTTACCAGATGATGTGGTGGATGCTACAACCCAGTCACTGCTAAAGGAGGGCACTGTGACGAGAAACGCCTTCGGCTTACTTCCATTTTGCAAGAATAACCCGGCCCCTGCGGTAAGTTATCAATCGTAACAAATGTTACGGATATATTATACCTTTCTTGATACTCATAATTCTTTAACTTTTTCCACAGGCCGGTGATGACTTCTGGAAGGTCAAATATGACCATGAAGCTGCCAAATAGGCCAGGACAACCAAGAAAGCTGAAAGGAAAGCCGCCAAGGTAGGAACCTCAAAGAAGAAGAAACCCAGCGCCTCCGACTTACTCAGATTGGAGGATAGCTCTTCGGATGAGGAAGAGGTAATCTTTAAATTTTCTTAAGTCCCTTCTTATCACCTCTCTGACATTTTATCCCTTCAGGAGGATACGGGGAATAGGCGAGCAGCTAATGAAGACGTAACTATAATTTCCTCCGACTCAGAGCCTTTGCCAAAGCAAAAGATCCGAAGGGTGACCCGGAAAGTAAGATTTTCACATGCACTTGCTTATCAAGATCCTCAATTTCTTTTGAAGCAACAACAGCTTGAGAACCGGAGGCAGACTCGAGCCACTCAAGACGCTGAACTCTCCTCCGGCTTACCTGATGTAACCAGGAAGCGTCGAACCGAGGTTACCTCCGATTTACATTCTGCTTTTCCTTTGGCGGGTCTAATTCGTCAACCTCTCAATTCATCTGACTCCAATTATCAGTATGCTTCTCCGTCTTCCGACGAGTCGATGCAATCAAACATGCCGGTTTTTAAAACAGCTCCCGGGTAATGCAACCTTTCTTACTTTAAGTTTTTCCATACTTATACGTTGATACTCATCCTTCCACTTTGATTGACAGCCTTCAAGTGAAGCCCAGCAAGAGGGAAAAGAAGAATAAGTCATCCCAAGACCCGGTGGTCCCTGAATCGGCAATTGACTCATCCGTTCCTGACGGCTCCACTCATCAGCCACCGCCTGAACCGGCTCTTGATATTCCAGTGTCAACCTCTGACCCGCCTACAGAAGACGTTGTCCACAATTCTGATAACCCAGAAATTCATAGCCCGGTCAAGACAACTAATCCAGAAGTTGTGTTTCTGAAAAACCAATATGTTGAACCGGGCCAGCCTACTGTTCTTGCTCAGTGCACTGCCAAGGAGGAGTTTGCCCAACGCCGGAAAGCTAAAGAAGATATCACTGATTATGCTCACCTAAGCATTGGTGATATAGTCTCAGGTTATCTGAACCAAGTGCACAACAGCCGTGACCTGGAAATTGACATGGTGAAGCAAATACAACATGAATCCGAGGTATAACTTTAACTTTTCCTGAACCTTACTTACTGTACCAGCCCCCAAGTCTATCACTTATGAATGAATATGCTATAGACTTAGAAATGTACTTACTGTTAGTTTGTCCGGTTTAAAGTGAATACTTTTAACCCGTTGATAGCATGAAACTTTGAATTGACACATTAGTCCCCAAGTGTCAAGTATCTTTACTTGTAAAGTGCTTGAGACTTTTTAATATATGTGACCCGACAAGAGAAGGTTTACAATTCTTCAACATACATTAGCCCCCAAGTGTCAAGTATCTTTACTTGTAAGGTGCTTGAGACTTTTAATGATACCTTATAATCCTTACCAGAACCTGGTGTCAATGCAGGTCACCATAAGTCAATTTGAATCGGAGATTGCTGACCTGAAGAGCCAGCTGAAGCTTCAAGAGCTTGAAACTCAAAAAGCAAACTCCAAGTTTGAATTCAGCATCTGTGAACAAGAGAAATTGAAGAAAAATTTTGAGTCGGAGAAAAAAGCTTGGGTTGATGAAAGGGCTTCATTAGTGGCTCGGGCCGAAACGGCAGAAGCATCACTTGCAGAGGAACAACCGAACTGTCCGACTTAAAGCAGCAGATATCCCAAATGGTCTCAGCCATCTTCGGTAAGTCACTCTAAGCCTTTAAACATTGTAATCTTCCAAGATTTAATGTGACGAGTATCTCCGGCTTATTGTTATGCTTGTGACCATACAGGCCCCAGGAGTACCAACCTCAAGCAAAACATGCTGACCAAGCTCAAGGTGGTTTACACCCTTGTGGAGCAGCTGTACTCCGGGTCACAACGTGCCTTGGCCGTTGTAGCTTTATCAACTCCACACCCCCGCCTTCTGCAAGATGTATTGAAGAGCCTCGCTTTTCTTCCTCAGCGGATCCAAGATTTAAGGCGGGCGTCCTCAAGAGCCGGAGCCATAGCCGCATTGAGTCGGGCCAAAGCATGGCTCCCAGAACTAGACCCGGCCGACCTTGCCCTTGGATACCCAAGTCTAAAGGAGGACGGCACTGCCTTTGATGACCATGACTTCAATGCCTATGTCAAAGCCATACGTCCCGTGGCAACCCTTATTGGAAACGACACAGATCTTAGCAAGTATGCACCGGCTTATGACAGTGAAAATTGGAGAATCCCAAACGCTCCATATGATCAAATTAGCCTGATCCCTCCAATTCGTAAGCATACTTTTGCCCCTGAAGTGGACCTGGCCGGTTTAATAGATGCTGAAGCTGAATTTGAAGCTTTGAGCAGCATTGATTGGGCCTCATCCACTTTCCAGGACAAAACCGCCGATGGAGAAGCGGAGAAGGATAACCCGGAGCCCTCAAGCCCGCCGAAGGAGTAAATCGCCAAGTGTTTGGCCAAAAAACAATGCTTCATCAATTTCAGACTCGGGGAGTCTTGTAATAGGGTAGAAAAAACTTCCCCATGCCTGTCATGCCTTTGTGCATGCTTAATACTTTTCGTAAGCTGCCCTGGCTATATATTTCTGGCTTTTGCTTCCTTTGAGTTTTAAACTTTCCTTGCCTTATTCTGCAATCCTTGGATAATCTTCCCGGCTCATACAATGTTTACCCGACACTTAACAACCTAGGGTAACGAATATTAAACCGGCAAGACAAAAGACATCTCAAAATGCTTTTCACAAGGTTTCAGGATAATCAAAATACTTTATAGGCTTCTGATTCGGATACGATCAGTAAACCGTTCCAAAGGGGTTAAGCTAAGATTAAGATATGATCATATAGCCCCCAGTGGCTTGGCGATGCCGATCAAGTGGGCATCGACAGCTATGTTCTCTTTGGTTCGAATACGACCTATGTTTGAACAGGAAGCCCCCAAGTGACCATAAGATTTGTTTAATGACGCTGATTCGTATATGATCCACGTCAGACCTAAAGGGGTTAAGCTGTGATTCAGATATGATCAGGAAGCCCCCAAGTAGGCTTGGCAAGTATGCCGATCAAGTGGGTATCGACAGCTATGTTCTCTTTGGTTCAGATACGACCTATGTTTGAACAGGAAGCCCCCAAATGACCATGGCTAGATTCAGATATGATCATAAGCCGGACCAAAGGTAAAGCCGGATTCAAATATGATCCGGTCTCTATTGGTTGTTTCCACCACCTGTCAAAAAGACATATATACTTTTTTAAGGGTGAAAAAAGGACAAAAGTCCTGCTTTATTACTTTATATAATACGTACATTGTCAAAAAACATATGTATCATAAGAGCCGGTGGCTCAAGTATAGTAAAACCAAAGATGGGTTATACCCCATGGCCGAATATCACTTAGAAAAGCCGCCTAGACTCCATAAACTATGAAGAAAGGTGTAAAACCCGCCGGATCGAGGCCACTTACCCTTACGCCTCTGATTGTTACCTTGTTTATTAACGTTGGCCACAAGTTCCGGGTTGTCATCCGCTTTACGCTTATTTCTATTTTGATTTTCCGGGCTGTGCTGTTGGCCCTTTCTACTGTCATTACGTTTTCCCTTCCCTGTCTTTTCACCATCAGACTCGGGATCATTGGTACTGTCAGAATCGGTATATTTGACCAGAGCCGCCATTAGCGTACCCATATCCTTGCAGTCACGTTTAAGGCGCCCCAATTTCTGCCTTAGCGACTTGAAGCTGCAATTCCTTTCTAATATAAGGACCGCAGAGCCGGCATCCATCTTATTAGATGAATGAATTATCTCCTTGACCCGGCGTACCCAATGGGTGGTAGGTTCACCTTCCCCCTGCTTACAATTCATCAAGTCCATGATCGTCATAGATTGCTTACAGGTGTCTTTGAAGTTCCAGATGAAACGGGCCTTTAGCTCTTCCCATGAACCAATGGAATCGGGTGGTAAACCTTTAAACCAAAACCGGGCCGTTCCATCTAACATCATGGTAAAATATTTAGCCATTACCGTGTCACTAACCTCCAACAGTTCCATGGCCATCTCATAACTCTCGATCCATGCTTTAGGCTGTAAGTCGGCCGTGTAATTCGGCACCTTTCGAGGTCCCTTGAAATCTTTGGGCAGGCGCACATTGCGCAAAGCCGGTACCAAACAAGAAGAGCCACCGGCTCTGGTGGCTATTCCCGTCTTAGTAGAAGTTGTTGGATCCCCCGGCATATCCTGATGTGCCGTTTGTTGAGCCGCCAGCTGAGCCGCTCGCTCTTTCTCCTGACGTACTCGATCTTGAACCGGGTTATAGCCTCCATGTTGGTCACGGCATCGGACGTTGCGTGGCAAAACTTCAGATCCTATGTGCCTGCTGTAACTCTGACTCCGGTTCTGACGAGGCGGTGCTAACGAAGGCAGAGAAGCTGAATGAAATCTATCCCGATTATAAGAATAGGTCTCTTGCTGAGCCATGGCTGTTTGAACAAGTTCCCTAATCCTCTGGGTCTCCACCGCTGTTGGGTCATTGCCATCCACTGGAAGAGCCGCCAGACGCGCTGATGCTGCGATTAAGTTCTCCATGGGGTTGGAAAAGTGACCCGGCGGTATCGGCACATAACGTGATGGTTCCGTGCTCATATGAGGAGGTGGCATCTCTCGACGTTGAGCTGGTCCTCCCGCTCCGGATGTCATAAACGGATTAGCATCGGGCGGGTTACTTGGACCGGCTCCGGGTGTAGCAAAAAGAACCCTCGGGTCATAATTCGGAGGCAACCGGGATTGGGTCTTCTGGTGTCTCCTCCTCATTACCTCATTGGACGCGTTTAAACTCATCGTGAGCTGGTAAGCCTGTGACTGCAACCGCTGTGCCCGGGCGTCAAGATCCGCCCGCTCCGTAGCTAGCCTAGTATCCTCAGCTGCTAAGGCCTCCTTGGCCTGAGCTATCTCCTCACGTACCCGTGCTACCTCTGCGTCATGCTCATCTTTGTTTGCAGGGATAACCATGGCGGTTAACAGGGTCGTAAGCTTATCCATGAGGTCTATCAGTACTTGAGCCGGCGGGCGCGCAGGGCCTCCTGCCCTGGCTGCTCCTAACTCGGAAGTAATTGTGGCCGCGGCTGTAGAGTTCTGTTCGGGTTGAGTCTCAGCCATAAAGACTCCTGCCCAATTTGGCGACTCACAGAGGCCCGGAATACTAAGGCCATCGGAACAGCCCTCGAGCACACCGTCTTGAACTTGATACAAAGAATCTGTTGAACCGGTGGACGAATCACCGTCAGAGTGGACGGCCTTCTCACCACCATCTTCAGGACCTTCAGAAAGTTCTTCTCCACAGACGCGGCCCACAAAGACACGCTTCATGCCGGTTTGATCTCGGGCGGGTTTCGCACGCTGAGCCGTCTCAACAAGGTTGGTGCAGTTGTCCGGCTCAGCCCCCGGCTCACCAATCCGGCCGATGAAGACGTGGATCCCTCCAAAGGGGACCCGGTACCCGTACTCAATTGAGCCGGCGTCGGGGCGCCAGCCTTCGTCGTCGATGTAGATCTTGCCGCGACGACTTTTGGTCATCCGGCCTACTACGTATCTCTTGAGCCCTTCGAAGTTGCCCTTCAAGAACTCAAATCCACCGTGCGCTCGCCCCACGGTGGGCACCAACTATCATGGAATTGTCACGTCAGATGTCCTCATGAAAGGACTTAGTTGTGGAGCCATCGCAACTAGGAAGCTTGAAGGGGTTAATCGGGACAAAGGACACGAGAGATTTTATACTAGTTCGGCCCCTTATGGTGAAGGTAAGGCCTACGTCTAGTTGGGTTGGTATTGATGTTTCGATGACCAGGGAGCGAGATACGCTATGCCTGGCTCTCGATGATTTGTTTCTTGCCCTAAGCCGCCAGCGGGTCGTCCCCTTATATACACGGGTCGACGCCCTGCGGCTTACAGAGTCCCGACCGGCTTATAAACAATGTCCGGCTCGGTGATTAGTTAAGTCTACCTTATGACACAAGTAATATTATTACAGTGGTTTATTACAACGGGCCTTAAGTCGCCTGCGGGCCTTAAGCTCTCTATGAACCGCCATCTTCATACTTTGGTCTTGGGCTTCTCTCTGGTGAGTCTTCTTTGCGTAACCCGGCCCCTCCTGGGCGGCTTACACAAATAGTTGTATCCCCAACACAGCCAGTACGCGGAGCAGCATGCAACGAGTCGCAGCCAAGGGCACGCATGCAGCCACTTAAATCGCTGGAATTAATTAGGCTTAAACTTCTGCATGCTGTTAATTATTGCCATGTCTTGGTCTTGCTGCTTTGCTCACGGGACTAATAAACCCGGACGGAAGGAGTACCTTGGTTGGTGAGAGGTTTGAATTAAGCCCTGCAAACCGGAAAGGAGGCACTAGTATGTGTGTGATCCGCTATTTATTCGTGTAGGATCGAGTAGGTCGTTTCTTGAATTGAGCCGTGCAAACCAAAAAGGAGGTAGTACGTGCGTGATCCGCTATTTATCCGTGTAGGATCGATAGTGTAGCTTGTCAGTTTCTTTAGAGGTAGGCATTTTTATTCAAAAAACTGCCACTTCGCATCTTGCGTCGCAAATAAAACTGCTAGGAGCGCATTTGTAGGCTAGCTAGTGATCGATCAGTAACTCGTAAACACTGAGCGAACAGAAATAAGTAACTGTTAATGCATCTCAATGATTCACATATCATATACAAATATGTAGCTCCAAAAGCAAAGATCAGCCACTTCGGATCTTGCATCGCAACTAAAACTAACTAGTACGATTACCATACATAAGATCAACATGTTAATGCATCTCAATGATTCACAGATCATATACAAATATGTAGCTCCAAAAGCAAAGATCTAGAAAAAACATCTGTTCTTCCTACTAACATGGATGCTTCTCTTGGCCAACATTCAGTATAGACTGAAAGACAAATTTGTTTGTGAAGTCTACAATTCCTCTTGCAAACGTAAGTGGTTTCACCAATAGCTGGAACCATGAGAATGAACCACACATGATGGAGGAACATCCACTTCAATATGATTTGGTCTTCTCTCGATCACACCACGAGACTATTTTTGGAATACAAACTTTAACTTAGGCAAAATGATGCCCATTGTATAATTAGACCAAAGCAATGAAGCACCTAGTGTTGGCCAATAAATAATACAGTACTACTTTTCTGCAGTCCATGAAGTGACTATCCAATCTTTCTGTGTCTATTTTCAAATGGCACTGCATGCAGTGACTATACTATTCTCTTGTGCAGGTCAACCAAAATTGTGGACACTTTGTTTGTTTGCCAAATAGCAATGGGCAGACATCTCTGTTTGCACAAATATCAAGCAGCTAGTAGACATATACCACACCATGTATTTTCGGTTTAAACATGTCTCTTTCGCTTAGCATCTGTCATGTTCTGCACTGGACAATCTGATACAGTTATGTTTTGCCCTGGACAATTTCATACTGAATTGATTTGCTAGTTCAGAGAAGAAATATAGCGCCTATTCTTCATCACACCAAGGATATCCATGTTCGCAGTGATGGAAGAGGTGAAATCGATACAACCGAAATTGAGCATGCAATCATTGAATCCTGTCCTGCACCTCCAACGTAGGTCCACCTTGCCAATAAATTCACATGCAAACCACTAGTATTACTATCTAATGACAGTACAAAAAGAGTAGCAAGATAGTAGCAAACCATGTACCTTCGTAATGAACAGCTCATAGTGCCACCAATTGGATATAAAGGTTTGGAAAAAAAACATGCTCCTAATGTTGAACCAGTTGGACTTTTTGTGCAGTTCCACTAAAATCGAGCATCCCTGTTTGCATAGATATTGAAAGTGTGATTACTATAAAAGTGGCACTAGTTGAAGGATAGAGTCACAAATATCAGCATTCCAATTTCTTAATGGGAAAAGGTAGCAAGACTGTTTCTAACTACCTGTTTGAAGGAATAAATAAAGCAACAACGGCTGATGTCAGGAAGGCATACATAGTTTTTTCTGAAAAACTGATCCATTCCTGACCTTTCCTCTTCTTTTAAGCAAATTTTGTGCAGTTCTACTAAAATAAAATGCCATCACCGCCTTGACAACTCAGTGACACTGTACAAAAGGAAATGACTTAACATTACATCATGATGTCAAGTATGTAGTCGACAGGAATTAGAGACAAACATACAGACCTCCTCCGATAACATAATGAACATTAATTTTAACAAAGGTGTGACTAGCTTTACCGGGATAATTTGAGTGAACTCTACACCCTTTGTTCCTTAATATAAGACATTTTCGCGGTTCAATTTAAAGTACCCAAACATCTAGTATTTAGAAAAACAGGTAGTACTTTTCTTGAGCACATATCTGGGAAAGCTTGCCACACTTTATTTATGTCCATACGCTAGTGCAACACCATTTGAATACTACAAATATACACTAACCCAGTGGCTAGTGCAACAGTAGAGTAGTTAGTTTATTACAAGGTATAGTACAATGGTTTTACTGAACATATTTCAATAAAGTCTAGCCCTGAAAGGTTTCTATAAGAATTAACAATACAAAAGGTAAAGGTAACAAGTTTCAGCATTGGTATACTAGCTGTGCATGAGCATTAAACCAAATACAAAAGTCTGAAGGTAACTAGCATTATTAACTAATGACAGTATAAAAAAATTGCAAACCATGTACCTCCAAGGTAAATATCATTTCGAACTCGGGGGGACCTTAGAAATTGCTATCCCAATATTGATAATCGATCAAACATAAAAACTTGATCGAACGAATCAAGAGAACAACTGGAGGAGGAAGTGCCCACTCTTGACCTTTCCTCTTGTCTTCATAATTGTTTGTGCAGTTTAACCAAAATAAAATGACATCAACGCCTTGGCATTTTGGTGACACTGTACAAAAAAATTAAGTTATCTCATGAAAGTGAGGTATGTAATCTATAAGCATTAACAGTGCAAAAATATGAAGGTAGTAACAAGTTTCATCGTTGGTATACTGGCTGTGCAACAGCATTAGAATGCCTTAGCTGAAAAATCTTTAATACATCCACAATCAATAGCTAACCCTGAAATAATCTAGTGACATTAAATGGCATTGCTCAAATTTATCGGTGGCATTAGACTGAGAGCGGCATTAGTTAAATGTGGCATCACTTTAGCAGTAGCATTGCTTGACTTGACTGCTGGCGTTATACTAACAACAAAAAAAGTGGCAATAAGAGCATGGGAGGCCCATTCGGACAGTGGCGCACCAGTACGATGTACCTCCACGGACGTAGAGTGGTGAGGGAGGTATGGTTGCCCAGAGCAACAAATATCCAGGCAGCATATGTGGATTACATCCCATTTTTATTCTCTTTACCACCTTTTTCCTATGTGAGGACAACAAACCGATCGACTTGGTCATTCTCTATTGTGTTGTCATGCCTTTCTACCCTTCTTCAACCAAGAGACACAAGACTCGTTCCTTAGCTACTGATTTTCCCCTTTTCAACCTAGATACGGGTTCGATGCCTACTCTCTTGGATAGTACAGTCTCCCTTCCTTTCCTTATTCAACCCAGACATGGATTAGTCTGCATGAAGTAGGGTTTCCTTTAATAGTGAAAATTATGGTTTTCGTCTGCGTGGCCAGCAGAGCAGAGGATAGCAAATTGGGAAGATGGTGGAGTGGAAAAAGATCCACATGCAACGACGTGGTAGATGGTGCAATAGAACAAGGGTATGGTTCGAAAAGAGGTAGCATACCCGAGGGTCGGTGGGAAGTGGCTTCGCTAGTGGTTGTTGTCCTCCGCACACACTACGGCAGCGAGCTTGGGGACGGAGGCCATCTCGCGCGGGCGCTAGGTCTGAGAGGACGGCCTTGTCATTAGTTCGTGACCTCGCTCGCCGATGACGAGTGCATCAACGCTGCACGTCCTTTTCTTCCCCGGCGGATCTGTGACCACCGGTGAGGAGGGAGAGAGAGGCCGTCTTTTTTAGATCTGGAGAGAGGGTGGTAGTGTGAGAAGCAAGTGGGCAGCCCTTAGCAAGAAAGAGCTGAAGCTCCAACCTATATATCTTTCTTATACTACTAGTACTGGAGGTGGAGTAGTGGTAGAGTAGTCTATATTTTCTCTGCGTACAGTACCAGTTAGTCGTGTTTCAAAACTGAACGGCACGCCATTAAAAAAAATAAAGGTCGATAACTAATGCGGCACCTCGGGCGAACGCGGCCAGATCACATTTTGCATAAGAAATTACACACCATATTTCATTGACATATGGTCCCGTTCCAACATATCAGTGAGACGATAGCGAGTAGTAGTATTTCCGAACGGACGTGTAGGCCAGGGTGCCTCTTCATGAACCATGGCAAATTGGCAACCGTCCACCAACTCTTTGCCTTTTCCTCTCGATTTGGAACTGCTGTCGCACACTCTTCCTCTCCCTCCTCCATTTTCCTTCAGCCCTTCACCATTTCTTCTGCCATTGTTCGATCGTCTTCTCCATGGAGGGAACAGGCCGGAAACGACCCCGTTATTCTTGACCCGATCTGAAAGATGACGTGGTGGAGGAACTCATTGATCGGTGCGACGTCATCACCTCGGCTAGCATGGCAGGTTCGTTCAAGCCCATTCTTGACTCAACTAATAACATCATTACAAGGAACCCAAGAGTCAAGGAGCGGTTTGATCTCCCCTATCTTCTTCGCCGTGACCCTGATGACTGGTGCCGGGACGAGGGAGGCCTCGCCCTGTGCAAGTTGATGCCGCTTGATAATGATACACATGATGTTAAGATGCCATCGCTTGAGGGTAAGGCTTGGGCAGGCGCAAATGGAGATTAGGTTGTTTACATTGGGTCCAACTGCGAGTGCGAACTCGTGAATGTGTACACTCATGACCGGGTTCCACTTGCAAAAATCTCAGCATACTGCCCAGAGGTTGAGCACACCGGTATTGTACGCGCGTTCAAATACGATCATGGTGACTGTCTTCTATGGAAGATAGCAATTTGTCGAGTTCCCAACCGCTCTTGGAATTACAACAACTATGAAGTTGTTGCTATGTTCGACAAGCTTGTTGCCGTCCTTCGTGGTTTGACTGGATGGATATTGCTCAAAAATCAATTTCTGTACACGGATGAGTACTGTGATGCAATTCAATACGAGGGCCTTGTGTTTGCTGCCACCACTCGTGGCACTGTTTTTGCATGGAATCCTTATGATTTTGGTACATTTGTCTTCCACCGTAATTATAATTGTTTCATCCACATGCATGTGGGTTAGCAAGTTTCCCTTTACTAATTAACCTTCTTCTTGTGTTTCCAAGGTCCTGTGAACATTCCACCACCCATACTTGAAATTTTTTATAACCAAGGGGAAGATGACGATGGTGATGATCACGAGCATGAGGACGAGCAACGCCCATATACTTTGTGGCGCCTGGCAACTAATTCCGATGGATCACCTCTTCTTGTGTGTATACATCCCACTGATGATGTTACTACTAAGGAAGTAGGTGTAGTATCCCATGGTCGCACTCTCCGGACCTATTCCAACACCCGTTGCATGGTATTCGGGATGGATACTAGTGTGCTAGCGCCAACTCATTCTCCCTGGTACATAATTGATAGTCTTGGAGAAAACTCGCTCTTCCCTGGACAAAACTATCCAATGATGGTGAAAGGTGATCCAACTGCTGTTAACACAACGTTACTACCATTTATGAGAAGCAACTGTGTCTATACCTCGATCATTTGGGTGGTTCCCTACCCTGGTACTGATCTAGTAGGCCGCTTCAGCCTAGATGATTAGTCCTGCATTGGTCTCCAGATCGACAATGGATGGCCCGTCCCAGAGAATCACTTGTGGTTCAAAGCAAGCGTTTCCAACGCCGAGGAATGGTTGAGGCTAAGTTCATTTCATTGCTTGTTATTTGTTGTGTGGTGAAAACTTTATTAATTATAATGTATCCTCGTTGTCGATGTGGGTTGATGACCTGTTGTATGTAATAAAATGATATGCCTGTGATAAACTTACTAAATTTAGGAATGGCTTTCGAGTCGCTTCTCTGAGTGAGTGGTGCGACAAGGTAAAAAAATATTTTCCGAATACATAATTGTACGTGCATTGCAACAGGTTATCGGATGAGGCCAATCAACAATAGTAGTACACTATTTGTACTAGCTTCACATGTTCGCGCGTCGGGCGGGTGTTTTTACTGCAGCCATATGTTAATATGTGTTCGCTGTACGTAACCAGCACCTCGAATCCTTGATACTAGTAGTATATAGTAAGTAGTAGGAGTAGTAGGGTGGCATGTGCCAGAACAAGCATTCACGTCCAGGAGTATGGCACACGCCACCACCAGGACATCCATCTGACACCATATTATTTCTTGGAGTCCATGCTAGAGCAATCTCTTCAACCTCGTCGTTTCTCTAACTTCAGCCATCGCACGGTGGGCGAGGTGGGGGTTTGCCGATAGTCGGTTTCCTCAACTGCGGTCCCACTTGTAAGGCCAACTCCAATGCTTCACCCCAAACAGACCTCCGTTTTGCATGAACTCCAACGATAATTTTGACTAGACAAGCAAGACCAAATAAAACAAGAACCACAAGAAAACATTTTACTACTCCTGTAAGTTGGATTAGTGCCTTCTCGATGCATTCATTGTTGATCTGCGGAGGCTCGATCTTGCGTGCTTCTTTCTTCTTCAAGTGTAAAGAAGTAGACGTTGCTTCCTCGCATCTAGTCTCATGTCTAGCCTCTATTCTAGTAGGAGTATCAACAAGTTCACTAGTCTCATCTCTAGCCTCTATGCTAGCTA
The DNA here is from genome assembly GCF_002162155.2 of Triticum dicoccoides. Lineage (NCBI taxonomy): Eukaryota > Viridiplantae > Streptophyta > Magnoliopsida > Poales > Poaceae > Triticum > Triticum dicoccoides. The sequence continues at coordinate 569,621,897 of NC_041389.1, read as the reverse complement.
AAAGTGCTAGAACATCTACTAAATTGCGCTCTATCAATATATGGATGTACTCTTCTTCCCAATACCAAGACTTGCATCCATTCTACTCCCTCCATTGCACAATACATGCCTTCTATTTTTCAAAATATATATGTATCTAGACATGTTTTAGTATATAGGTACATCCATTTTGGGACAAATGGAAGTCAAGTATTTTGGAATGGAGGGAGTAAACAATAAATTTTTTCAGTTAGCACAACTAGTCTAATCCGAGAGCACAACCGAAGATTTGGTCGGGTTCTTCCTCCTTTTGCCGACACGTGGGACATCCAGCATCCAGGTTGTGTCATGAATGAAAATAGAGTGGTAGTTGAAGCCACAAGATGTGCATCTTGGGTTAAACTGTAAATAGAATCTTACTACTCTTGAGTAACTCCAAAAGCAGCCACTGAAGATCTTTATTGGATTTGTTTTTCATCACCAGCACGTCGAGGTGAAAGATGTGCAGGTTCAGTGGGTCCTCTTGCATTTTCACTGACATGTGGGACCGCATGTGAGCAAACAGACGATGGGCTCCGCGCATCCGCTAGCTGGCTGAGAAGAGAGATAGAGGAGGGCTGAGCACGGACTCCAGGAAATTTGTTCTATGTACCTCGATATAGGCTCAATATAGTGGGGTGGCATGGGCCATAACTAGCATTCACGTCTAGCAGTAAAACACACGCCACCCACACGAGTCCCATCCGACACCAATTTTCTTGGAGTCCGTGCTACAGCTATCTCTTCTCCCTCCTGTTTTCTCAGCCATAGCATGGTGGGCGTGGTGGGGGTTTGCCGATAGTCGGTTTGCTCAACTGCGGTCCCACTGTTAAGTGAAAATGCAACACTGCACGCATTCCCGCTTGAGCGGCGTGCCGGACCAACCGTGTGGGGGTGCGACGCGAACACGGCAAGCTTTTCCTTTTGAACTCGTAAATTGTAAAATTTGGTTCTGCTCCATGGCGCGACCGATAGATAGAAAATAACTATTTTGCCTAGAGTAATGAGAAGTTTGGTTCTAGCGCCGTTCATGCATGGAGTACATACGGAAATTATGAAGTTGATGAGAAAGGTAAGATAATTACTAGTAGTATCCTATACTACTACATGGATTTGACGGAAAGAGAAAAATACATACGGATCCATCAATGACATCCTCACGCCCTAGTGCGCCGGGTCACCAACCGACGTGTGAGGAGCAGCGGCGTTGGCGACGAGCTCAACGTGCTTCTGAACAATGCCGTCCAAGGTTGCCCTACGTTCCAAGAAGGCCAGCGTCCTATCATCCTCCTCATGCATGTAGTAGTCCTTGTGGACGATTTGCACGTAGACATGTGTGATTATGTCGATGGTGTCTTGCTGCGCCAGGCGCTGCGCGGCGAGCGCGACCTCGAGGTGGACATTCTCTGGCACGACAGCGGGCAGTCGCAGGGCCACCAGTGCGTCGAAGAGGTTGTCACCATAGTGGCCGTTGAGGGTGGCGGGCATCGCAGAGCCTGGGCGCATCGACTGGAGGCGTACGTCAAAGTCATCCACAAGCTTCTTGACGAAGTACGGTGAACTTGTCGAGGAAACCAACGAGGATCTCGTCGAACAAGGAGACGAAGCTGTCGTCCAAGCGGCCCCTCGCCCTGGAGGCCTCAAGCAATACTACCTAGAGACGTTCCTCGGTGCCGGGCCGCAGGCCGGCGTGTGGACCATCTGGCACAGCCGGCTGATGCTCGCGCTCATCGCCTCCATGGGTCTAGCTAAGCTTCTAGTCAACTGATCTTGCGATTCGAGTGATCACTCTTGCCCTTGGTTAGCATGCGTAGGTGTGTAGGATTTCGTACTACTCCTCGGCCCTCTATTGCACCTACCTTTGGCTGTATGATAGGTGGGCCAGCCACTCCTTGGGCCCACGTGTCATTCACCCAAAGGCAGTTGCCGTAAGTCAATGAAGCTGCGTCCCCCTCCGTGCCGGTGCAGTATTGTCATCTCACCGGACCTCTAGTTGGGGCCAAACGAGAGAAGTTTGATGTTTACTGGTTTATTGTTCCCCTTTGCATTCTGCGCCAAGTTTTGACCTTTGATTTAACTAATAAAATGTTAATGCATGTAAACAAAAATGTTGTGTAAGTCACCTTACGAAAACCAAATAATACCAAAACACTTAGGCTAGACATAGTGGGAGTAACTTAGGTAGTAACATAACACATCCTAAGAAACAATTGCTTATGTGGCATGGAGTTAATGAGGAAAGAGATGCTTGTGGTAATATAATATGTTACTGTAACATAACACACCCCAAGACAAAATGAGTCTATATCTCAATTAATGAAGGCTTGCATGTTACCATCCATATATTACTACCCACTATGAAGGCGGTAACATAGACTAATAACATATGCATGTTACTAGTCTAAGTTACTCCCCACTATGACCAGCCTTAGGCACAGTGCAGTAACTCCCTCCTTGTTTCTTATTTGATGACATAACTACCAAACATGACATGCAATGTTTAGTTCATTTCTTGTAATCCTATTAGTACTCTGGTTTGCAAAAAGACATTAAGTTCTCTCGCCGATAGGAATAAAACACCATGTATTTATTTACAGAGGGAGTAGTACATTTTTTGTGACATGCATTACTAGATATTGCTAGTCAAATACTAAAATCCAGATGGACGTGGTAGTACTCCTAAATCCAGACGATGGTGCTACTAGTACTAGTAGTAGTACTACCAATGTAGTAGTAGGAGTACTAGCACTGTACTACCCGTTGGTCAAGTTATTACGTGCGACTCCTCACAGTGAAGTGATAAGACCCTGCGCCGGAGATGACACCTGAGTATAGGTGCCGTGTTCGGCATAGCATAGTCAGCCTCACCATCTGCAATTACTATCATCATAGCTATAGAGCTAGCCTACTTACAACTAGCCCTATTCGACATAATTTCATGTGCGTAGATGCCCGTGCATTGCACGGAACACCAAGATTGGGGGTGGACGGTGCCGGCAGCGAGATAAGGCTGATTGCGAGAGAAAATGAGTTTTTTGTAAATAGGGAACAAGTGCGAGCATCTTTTTGCAAAAATGGAGAAGCTTGGTTTGTATGCGTCAGATCTAGATCGGACAACTATTGGTGAAAGATGGGAGGCACAACATCATCACCAATTCAGGACCTATTTGATTCGCAGGATTTTGAAAACGCAGGAATAGGACATGAAAATATTACAAGTTTCAAACTGATATTAGAAATGTTAGGAGTAATGCTGCACCTACGAAGAGGGAATTACTAGGAAGTTTACGTAAGAACTTTCGATACTTTAGGTGGATGCAGCATTATCGTACAAAATAAAATCCACCGCCCTGACAAGTCACTAATGGGCAAATAAGTTTTCGAGTCTCTGGCCACTTGATGTTTCAAAAACAAATTCAGCTTCTACGGAGACTTTGTCATTCAGGCTTAGACGCTTGCGGTGATCAGCACGCCATTCATTGTTGCGCCAGAGAACACCAAACCCCATTACCTTGAGCACACTTGCCTCCAGAACAAAGAACCTGGCCAATTTAATCTCAGATGTGCTGCCTCGGTAGTCAATCAAATCAATTTCTCTAAGATGGAGATCAAGGCATTCGATGAGATTGTTATAATGCAATACATTTTTCACTTTTGGGTCTTTTTTTATCTCCAAAAGAAGAGAACATATTAGAGCAGCTGGCTGTATAAGATTGTCGTGTCATCAAGAGGTACCACTATCATTCGCTCATACGATAGGGTTGGCTGGCTAGTGATATTTTTTCACTCTCTCTCTCTCTCTCTCTCTCTCTCTCTTTCTGTTTCCTCTCATTTAACTAGGAGCACATGAAGAGCTTGGGCATTTGTTGCCTTCCACTATGTGGCCGATGCCATATTTCGCAAAAGTATGCCACATAATACGCATCGATGTCAAATCAAAAGATTTTGGCACCGCTCTCGCGATGTGAGAGAGTTGGCACCACTGTGCACAGAGACCCACATGTATAAACAAATCAATCAAACCAACTACACCAGCCTCTCACTCTCCCAAACAAGTGTTTTTTATTGCCTTAGTACTCTCTCTCTCCCATGAAGTGTTTTTTCATTGGGTGAGTTAATTTGGCACCAGAGCAAAGTAGGTGATCCAGATTGGGGCACCAGGTGAGCAATGGAGGGGCATCGATGCCAAATGCATCACAAGTGAATTTGGCACATGTTTTGGCCTACATAGCCCACTTTTGTACTCCCTCCGTCCCAAAATTCTTGTCTTAAATTTGTCTAAATACAGATGTATCTAGTTACATTTTAGTGCTAGATACATCCATATCTAAACAAATGTAAGACAAGAATTTTGGGATGGAGGGAATACTACCTCGTATTTAGTATAAAATTTTGACCATAGATTTACCTAACAAAATGCCAATGCATGTCACTAAAAATTACACCATTAGAAATTATGTTCAAATACGGATCCAACGATATAGTTCTTAGTGACATGCATTAACATTTTGTCAGTTAAATCTATGGTCAAATTTTGATACTACAAAATTGGAAGAGTAAACCAGGACGGAGGTAGTACTTGCTCTTAGGGTAACCATAGAGTTACTGGAGTAGTCTAAGTTACTTTCCACTATGACTAGCCTAGGCTACTATGGTAGTACACCATAAAAACGATGCAGGTGATCACGTGAGAAAAGAAATACTAAAAACATTTCTTTCGGTGCAGTGCGTAGATGCATTTTTGAACACTACACTTGTCATCGTAATTTAGGAAAATTACGAAAAAATTGAGCTACGTTGTGATTACCGTTTACTTATAGGAAAGAAGTTTCACCTCGATGAGTAGCTTCTCCATGCACGGAAAGCATGTAAGGAATCCAACAACTTGATCCAGATTGGGGCCGATAGATTTTAGTGCTAAGATCTTCACTGTGCGCATGGACTGGGTCAAGCTTGTGGGAATCATTTTCTGGAAGACGGTCGTAAATACATCATGAAGAAATTTAAAAATGTGAATTTCAAGAAGACAGAGAAGAAGATGAGTGTTGTACCTGAACGATTACGGATCCAATAAAGAGTCCGGAGAATTTGGCAGACGAGTACACCAACACTGTCAATTTCGGCGCGTCAATGACCCTGATTTTTGTTGGACCTTCTAGATCCGATACAAGCAATCTCTCAAGGAAAGGCGCATTCTCAATGACCATAGCGTGGAACAGCTGGAGTGATCTCTTCCCAATTGATGTCTTGTTGTGGGGCCAGCAAGACACATAAACCCATCGGAGATTCGTCAAGGCGATATGGAGGCTAATGAACCTGTGGATCTACTCAAGACGAAGGTACTCGAGCGCAGTATAGTTGCGGAGCAGGTGCTGCATAGCCTTCTTCGAGATGACAACATCGAAGAGGTCAAGCTGCTTGAGTTGAGGGAGAAGAAGGGCGGGCACGGCATTAATCTGGGGAAGATAGCAGGAGCTGAAGCTGGCGCGACGCAACATTGGCGTGAGGCGGAGCGCGGATGGCGGCAGAGAGTGACATCATCCAGCTTCAAAGCTGAACTCCTCGAGCTGATCTAGGGCGGGGGATAAGAACCACTCGTCGAACTTGGGTTGGACCTTGCAGTTGGTACTGAACATGCGGATGTCAAGGCGTCTGGCTGGCCCAGGGTGCAATGAAAGGATCTTGGAGACTGCGGCCATGTGTTTGCAAGCCCCGTCGCAGAGGCAGCTGTCGATGGTGAGGTTGAGGGGGACGCAGCGCCAGAGGGGGCGCCACCACCGGGAGAGCAGGGCGGTCCGCACGACAGATTTGGTGGGGAGGAGGCCGATGATGACGAGCAGCATGTCGTCGGGGAGGCTGCTGATGAAGTCCAGGCTCGCTGGATGCGGTTTTGGCTCGAGCCGCCTCCGCTTGTTGGCTTCCTCGCCGTCCATCTCAACCGGCGGCGACGCCATTGTACACGTGTGCTGGTGTGTGTTGTGTGATGGGTGTGCGCGAGTGCGTTCTTCTGTGCATGCCGCCGCGCAGTGGTGAATTGTGCGTGAGTGCGTCCTTCATGCGCAAGAAGTGTGTCCTCAATGCACCCTCAATTTACTAGCGTGTGGGGTGCTACCCCGAGTGGTTTCAACTTTGTTTACTTCACCGCGTGTCAGATGGGCCTCTAGTTTACTTATTTTCACCCACTGCCGCATGGGCCAGCACACGAAGATACATCGAGCTGACAAGGCAGCATGTGGATTGATTGACCGGTCAACTAAACAATATACAGAGCTATACGCTGACACAGTGAGTGTATAATCCGTCAGTATAGAGAGTTCAAGTGAGAGGGGAGGCCCGTGAGAGAGAGAGAGAGAGAGAGAGAGAGAGAGAGAGAGAGAAAGAAAGAGCTACTCCCTCCGTTCGATAATGTAGTTCCAACATTTTTTTAGGTCAAACTTTTGAAACTTTGAGAAAGTTTATAAAGAAATTACTTATATCTACAATACCAAAGATAAATGATAGTATGAAGTAAGTACCTGTTGTGATGAATCTAATGATCGTTCCAGATGTAAATGTTTTTCTCCACATATACCTGGTCAAACTTTTCTGAGGTTTGACTTTTCAAAACATCCATATGCTTATGGACGTGATAGAGTCCCTAACTAGAGAGAGAGAGAGAGAGTGAAAAAAGTGTGTGTGCGTGTGTGAAAGAGACATGGACAACACACAATAAAAGTAGAGAAAAAGTGTGCGTGTCTTATGCAAACATACCACACATGCATCTGCGACAATGGAGGCAAGGTGAGGAGATAGTGTGTGGTTGTTTGGAACCGAGAGAGCAAGACCCCTAGCACGTGGCCAAGAGGGGTCTTACAAACAAGGTAGAGAGGTCAAGAGAGACGTACGGAGAAAATGCAGACATGGGGAGGAGAGAGTGTATGTTTGTCCTAGAGAGATCCCTTGGAGATAGTGATGGGACTACATGGGTGGGAGATCGAGTGACAAGGTGTGTGTGCGATAGAAGATGCCCCGAGAGATATCTAGATAGACGTATGGATGGAAGGAGACAATACGTGTGTTCCTGATGGCTAGTAAGAGATAATCATACTTAGGAGGGGGGGGTGCTTGCGCCTATGATGGAGCGAGGGATTGTGGTACTTAGGGGGGTGCATGTCACATGGAGAGAGAACAAGGGTGGAGAGTGTTGGATGGGTCTATATGTATAGCACGAGCGAGACATGTGTATGTGTGAACCAGGGAGATATAAGGTCAGTTTGGCTTGTGTCCTGATCATCTTTTGCCTGGCCTGGGGTTGTGGCTGGATTTCATGCACGCTTGTTTGGTTGCTACCCTGTGAAAAAGAAAGCCTGCCTGGCCTGGGTTCCCTTGCACTTTAATTAGCCTGGCTAGACTCTAGACACTGCGAGTAGCCTGGCCCAGGCTACCGATTTTGAACGCTTGGCCATGCCTGGTCGTGTGGCCACGAGGCTAACAGCAACATGGATGGATATTAGCATTAAATAATTGTTTCATGGATTGATTGATGGGACGTTGATGCTTTGCCTGGCCCAGGCATGAACCAAACGCTTCAGCACCACACAAGCCTGGCCAGGCAGAAATATTTTACATCTCACGTCCACACCAGGCAGTACTGGCCATCAAGGCATGAGGATCAGGTCATGAACCAAACTGAACAATAAAGTTTGAGAGAGATTGAGGATCCCCGATAAGGCTGAGTGGTGCATCAGATAGCTGAGAGGGGGGAAGAGATATTCCATCCGCTCGATAATGCAGTGCACGTAAATTTTTTAGAAGTCAAACTTTGGAAACTTTGATCAGGTTTACACAAATGTTATTTATATCTACAATACCAAAGATACATCATACAAAACTACATCTCATGGTGAATCTAATGGTATATGTTTGTCGTACTAGATGTAATTGTTTTTCTCCACGTACATGGTCAAACTGTGTGATGTTTGACTTTCCAATAAATCTATATGCTATGGACCGAGGAGAGTGCCTAAGTCGAGACAGATCAAGTGCGTGTGAAGGAGAATGAGTAAGTGTGCAAAAAGAGTGTGTGTGAAAGAGAAAGTGACAACAAACGATAAATTAGAGAGTGTGTGTGTTTTTTCGTTTCTTATGCGAACATATCACGCATGCATCTCCGAGATGGAAAAACGAGGCGAGGATATACACAAAGATAGCTAGTGTGTGATTGTTTGCAATGGAGAGAGACACCCCTGTAGCACATGTCCAATAGAGGTCTGGCCAACAAGGAACAAAGGTCGAGAGGGACACATGGATGGCATGGACGCATGGGGAGGGAGAGAGGGTGTGTTTGTGATAGAGAGATCCCCTCGAGATCGTGAGGGTACTATATGGGTGGGAGATCGAGGGAGTGTGTTCGCGATAGAAAGATGCCCCTAGAGAAGTCGAGATAGACCATGCACATGTTTGTGATGGAGACTAAGATTAGCTAGTCATATACATATAGGGGGGACTACGTGTGCCTACAATTGACTGAGAGACCATCGTACTTGGCTAGCTAGGGATGAGATTGTGTGTGTGTGTGTGTGTGTGCGTGTGAGATGGAGAGAGAACGAGGGAGAGATATAGAGTTTTAGATGGGACTATCGAGTGCGAGTGAGATATGCATGTGTATGTGTGACCC
>NC_041389.1:569569548-569612705 GCF_002162155.2 Triticum dicoccoides | reverse complement strand
AAGGGAGAGGGACCAACAAGGTTTTTGTGTCGGATGCGTGCGACAGAATTGAAGATTGTCAGCGAGAGAGAGAGAAAGAGAGAGAGAGAGAGAACATGAGTCCGGGAGAGGGGGAGGTCACATTTTATGCATCAAAGACTGATATAAACCATGTTTCAATATAAACTTGCATTCAAATATTTAAATTGGAGAACATGTTGTCTGCAATCCACACATGAATGGATATATGCGGATATCAAAAAAGTTCATTAATTTGACTTTCAACATGTTCATGGAGTACTATAATACTGTACAACATGCTACTCGATTGAGGTGTTCAATTTTGGATTTAGTTCACTATTTTCACCTATTGAACGAGCTATTTCATTGAATCGAGATACTTAATTTTGGGTTTGATTCGCGTTTTTGAGTGGGTCAACTATTTGTCATATAGTAAATTGCTAGCAACGAGCATGTAAAAACACATTACTCCCGAGCATCATCTCTCCATCTAAAAAAAGAAGTGGCAAGCTAATATTTCAAAATTTGATTCGAATCGACTTGGTAAGGTAGACATGGATGCTCGTTCTCCCAAAATTTGAACGAACCGTTAAACATCCTCTCTGCTCGGTGGAATTCGCCCGAGCAAATAAATGGGAGACGTGAAATTACTGTCCTATGTGGGACATGCATCAATTGGCCCGTTGTACATCGAGGGTAGGTTCTTAACTTCATCCAAGCGTGCCTTCTCCTCGGCCGAAATGACATGTGCCAAATAATTCATAAACCATGGTCAGCAAAACACGCTCTCCTCGCCCGAAATAGCTCGCGCCCACTATTTCAAAACACGCTCTCCTCGTCCGAAATTGCTCGCGCCCACTATAGTTCAAAACACGCCCTCCTCGCCCGAAATCGCTCCCGCCCACTATTTGGGGAGAAGCAAAGTTACTCTATTGTCCCCGACCCTCAGTACACAGACCCAAGCCGAGAAGCCTATAGGCAAGGGTAGAACTATAACTCCCCCTAACATTTCAGACAAATGTGTCCTTAAGACATGGTTCCACTCCCCTTCCAATCCCCCCCGCCCCCCCATTCATACCTCGTGCACGCCAAATCACCTTCTCCCCGGGAAGCTCCCTTCTCCCGAGCCGCGAAACCTCAGCCCCACCTCCATGGCGCCCCCACCGCACCAATTTCACAGCCACCCTCCTCACTAATGCCGGAGACGCTGTCCATTTGCCGTCGTGCACTGGGCCATGTGCCTCTTACTCCATACTGCTGGTGCTGCCTCGATGACGGCTGCGTGAACCGTACCGGAGCCGATTCACCCCTGCCATTGTTCACGGCACCGGAGCGGCTCCAACTTCGGATCCGTCCAGAGTCCTGGCGCTGCTTCCCCGTAGCCATCGACCGTCGGGACATCGCTCTTTCCCTGCCGCCGGTCGCCACCGCAACAGCGCCGGCCTGACTGACTCGGCAGCTGGACCTGCCTACTTCACCATGCCGCCAGATAGGTCGCACCCTCATCTCAAATCACTTTATTTAGGTGTCAGTTTTCTGAATTTTTATTCTAGGCCAATCGATTCCCAATGGGAAGCAACACCCCTCGAGGCGGCGGAGCTCCTAGGCTGCCGGTTGGCTGGTGTCTAATGTAAGGGTGCGGGGCCGTAAATTCACCACGGAAGCAGCGCTTAGATGGCTAGCTTTTAGAGTTGCATGGGTTGAAGGTACTGCCGCCGCTGGATCTGGATGACGGGGAGTCTTTGTGGATTCGCCCGGGGGCGGCGCAGCCACGGCAGTGTGGTGGGGCGGGGAGCGGGGTTTTGGCTGGGGCCACGGACGACGGAGGTAGGATGCTCTGTCGTTAGTTGCTGGCTCTTCCGGGAAGATTCCGAATAGTGTCAGTCGGGATGCACAAGACGACCATCAAGCCATCCGACGTAGATCGGACAGTACCAAAATAAAATAAAATCGTGTGACACCAATTTAGTCTTCAGTCAACAGACGTGTGACCACCCTCGTACCTCACTGTTGATATCTTAGTGTATTTCTTCATATCAAAGAGATATGTCATTCTTAACATTATGCGTTATCTGCATCTTCAGACACACCGTCTTCCGACTCACCGCAGCTGCTCCAACAAAGGAAGCATACACCAGAAGGGAGCTATAGTCCCCACTCAACAGTTCCCTCCATCGAATCCGCGTGCCCGACATGGACAACCACAACAACTGCAGGGCCATTGACAAGTCAACACATGATGCTCACTCCTATGGATGACAGCCATATAGGTTGTACCCTCATCTTACTTGTGTGAAACATTTATGGCTTTGTTATTCATCTAAGCATGGAAAATAGATCATCACATTTCACTGTATATTCATGCTGATCTCTTACAGGTCTTGTTCAGGAGTTAACGTTGTTCCATAGTTCAACTAAGATACTTGTTCTTTAGGTAACGCTGTTCCATAGTTATCATCCATCAGCCAATGCTATCCCACAGGCTGGTGATTATAGTATTATACCACTTCTAGTATTACCTATGTTATTCTTTAATACTTTTGTGTGCCATCTAGTTAATCTCGAGTACAAATGATACATATTCTGTAGCTTTCATCTGTGTTCTCCCTTTAGTTTGTGAGACCTGTTGCTGCTAGTTAACCCCGGTCCTACTATTTATGTCGTCTCCTATAGGCACTCATTACATAAATCTAACTACTAGTTGTCTTCCATGCATGTCAGATATAATTGCACACACTGGTATATCCACAAGAACCTCACGGAGCAATGTAAAGGCCAATAAACTTGATGTCAATGATACCCAATATGATGGAACATGTAAAGGCAGTTCTTCAGAAGACTTGCAGAAAGATGATGAATCCTCTTCACCCCACAAGGTCCTTGCTCTAACTTGGCCTGTGATATGGGTACAACATGCATATAATGTCCTGGAGTGTATCTACTCTGTTGCAATGCCATGTGCTTAGCATGCTGATCATGCATGTAAATATGCCATGCCTTCCTGTTTTTTTGTACATATTCCATTCATGATAACATGTTTTCAAATTCAAGTACTGTCATTCTACTCTATTGCAATGCCATCTGCTTAATTTGGACATCATGCTTCTGAATATCTTATGCTTTGTTATTCATCAGTATGTACTTCATCTGTCTACCATACCATGTTTTTTTACATTGAAGTGTTGTTCTAGTGCTCTATTGCAATGCCATCTTAGTTTCCCAATCATACACGTGTATGTTGCCTTAGTTATTTCTGTAAGTATTCCGCTAGCATACAGTTTTACATTCAACTAGTGTTTTTTTGCTGTGTTGTCCTATCGTATCCCTAGCTCTTAGACCATACTCCCTCCATCCGGATTACATGTTGCCGAAATGGATAAAAAATGATGTATCTAGAACTGAAATACGCCTAGACCCATCCATTTTTTTCCGGATGGAGGGAATACATGTCAATATGTCATGCCTTTCTATTCTTCAGTACCTATTCCATCTCTCTGCTGTCGCATGTTTTATAATTAAAGAACCATTCTTCTATACAAGGCATGCAAGGGGAAGACGACTATGTTAGAATCTGAAGGGTTAAAAACAAGGCCTTTGCAAAAGATCTAAATGCCAGGAGATAATAAACCAACTCCAGTTTTTATAGATACTGCTCCAGCACAGAGAAACCCAACTCCTAATGTTAATAAGCAGATTCCAGTGGCCAAAGAACTAGTCCGCTCCAGTCCAGCAAAAATATGTCAACTCCATTCTAAGAAGCGTGTGTGTATCCTTGCATCATGAAATTTTATAGCATGCTGATCATATTTTCTACATGTTTCTTACCCATCTCTCTTTTAGAAAATAAGCTTAACAGATAGAAGAGTTTCTGCAATGGTATCGTATCCCTAGCTCTTACATCATACTCCGTCCGGATTACTGTGTTGTCCTGTCGTATCCCTAGCTCTTACATCATACTCTGTCCGGATTACATGTCGCAGAAGTGGATAAAACTAGATGTATCTAGAACTGAAATACACCTAGACCCATCCATTTATTTCCGGATGGAGGGAATACATGTCAATATGTCATGCCTTTCTATTCTTCAGTACCTATTCCATCTCTGATGTAGCATGTTTTATAACTTAATCACCATTCTTCTATATAAGGCATGCAAGGGGAAGACGGCTATGTTAGAATCTGAAGGGTTACAAACTAGGTCTTTGCAAAAGATCCACACACCAGGAGATAATAAACCAACTCCATTTTTCATAGATACTGCTCCAGCACAGAGAAACCCAACTCCCACTGATAATAAGCAGATTCCAGTGGCCAAAGAACTAGTCCGCCCTAGTCCAGCAAAATAATGTCAACTCCATTCTAAGAAGCGTGTGCGTATCCTTGCATCATGAAATTTTATAGCATTCTGATCATATTTTCTACATGTTTCTTACCCATCTCTCTTTTAGAAAATAAGGTTAAACAATAGAAGACTTCCTCCATTGGGATCGTATTCGAGGAAAATATCTTGCGGGAATTCTCTGTGCTCCAATGCTGATGTAAGTACCTGTTGTATATCACTATATGTTTACATCAGCATGTATTTTGTTAATCGGCGTGAATCTAACCTTTATCTGATCTAAAATTAGTTGTAGCAAAATGTTAAAGGCGCCAATGTTGATTTTTGTAAGGAAAACTGCCTGGTAGTTTTGCATACTGAGCTGCATGAATGTACTATCTCATATCACGCACATTACTGAATTGTAGTGCTTCTCTGGTTGCCCATTCATTCATTGTGTCAATGTTGCTTTCGTATTACCATACCTGGCTGATGATAGTTGTGCCATATTGTGTTAATTTGGTGTAGGATAGTTACCCAAACGTTCGTTGTGTCAATGTTGCTTCCATATTATCTGACTTGGCCAATGATAGCAATGCTAGTGTGTTAATTTTGTGCAGGCTGCTAGGCAACAAAAAAAATTTGTGCAGGCTGCTGAAGATAAGAAGACAAACTCTGAAAATAGCAAGGCAACCCCATTGTTTCTTTCCAGTAAATCTAGGCCAGGTAATATGGCAATAACTCATGATTAATCTGTTTGGTTCCCGTCCTAATTTATGTTATGTGCAGTGGTCGAGACACTCTCCACTATCAATAATACAAGCCTGCCAAAATCACCATCTGAATCTGTTCAGTATCCTCTATCTCTAATGCAACGAAATAAATGTATGTTTGTGAACCAATTAATGGCTGAAGCAATGATGGAAATGGTGCTTGAATCAGAGGTGCAGAGTCGTGCGACACAACAACTGATCAATGTTTTCAGAGACAGTGTAGCAAAGTAGCAAGAACTTGCCCACATGCTTATGGGCGTCATCTGTGCTGAGGTTGCAGATTGTGACGTTGTAGATGGTTAGGTTCTGCTCATTTATTTGCACTGGCATCAATCTTTGGTTGCCCAATGGATGTAATTTCCTGTAATATATGCTGGATGTGCAACGTTATTCCCTGTATGTCGTACCTTTGCTTGATCGGTTTTGGTCCTGTGCATAATTGCTCGTCGTAATGGGCTCAAATTATCTAATTTGGCCTAAAGACATGTACGAACTTTAGTGGGACCATTAAGTTAATGGGCCGTTACTAGGCCAGAAGTTAAAGGTCGACCCTCTTACCTCCCGGGTCGTTAACAGGCCGACATCGAAGCGGGCAACAAGTGGGCCCAATTTATTTCACAGGCCGTTAACAGGCCATTACTAAGTTTAGGCCTTTAGCATATGGCCCAACTATACTATAGGCCTTTAGCAGGCCGAAAGAGACAGCGGGCTTGTACTGGATCATGAAGAGCATGGGCCACTAAGAGGCCGAAAGTCAGGTCGTATTGTAAATGGCCCAACCGTGTTGTGGGCCTTTAGCAGGCCGAAAGAGAAACCGGGCTGGTATTGGACCATGAAGGGCATGGGCCGTTAAAAGGCCAAAACTAAGGTCCGACTACAAATGGCCCAACTCATTTATGGTCCGTTAACAGGCCGAAAGGCATACAAGGTCGGGAATTGGCCCAACACTTAAATGGGTCGCTAAAAGGCCAAAACTCAGGTCCGACTACAAATGGCCCAACTGATTTATGGGACGTCAACAGGCTGAAAGTGACACCGGGATGGAAATTGTCCCAACACTTAAATGGGCCACTAAAAGGCCGAAACTTAGGTCCGACTACAAATGGCCCATCAGATTTATGGGCCATCAACAGGCTGAAAGACACACCAGGACGGAAATTAGCCCAACATTTAAATGGGTCGCTAAAAGGCCAAAAGATGTACATCCTGAAAATTGGCCCATCCATTGAATGGGCCGTTAACAGGCCGAAATCTCATCGGGCCGATATTGAGCCCAAATATATAGCGGGCTATTAACGGGCTCAAACTGACGATGGCCTGCAATGGCGTCAAATCTTTACCGGGCCGTTGACGGGCCAAATTGGCACATCTCGTATGGGCCGTGGGCTTAAATGGACCTGACACAAGTAGGCCTTATATGGGCCGGCCTGCTAATTTTTACTGGGCTGGCCTTTTTCACCGGAATGGGCCACTGTTGGGTCATGCCACGTGTCAACCTATCATAGGCTCCTCCTGTCCAATGAGTGGATGACATCTGTCCCAACGGTGAGGCAACACGTCTTTCCTTCGGCCAATGATGATTTTACACGTGGAAAATCCCCATTGGTCCGGGCTGTTAACGGGTTATCGGATCCAAAACCAAACCCGATAGCTTAACGGCGTTCCGTTACGGTGGATGCCACATGTCGGTCACCCTTGACGAAAGCACTTCTGTGACGCGCGATTTATCGTCATGGAAGTGGACACTTCCGTGATGATAATTTTGGTAATGTCATGGAACACTTCTACAACAGCACATGTATGACTATCTTGATTCTGTCATAAAATCATCATGGATGTACATGCATGACAAAAAACGCGACCTACTATGACAAACACGTATCATCATGGAAGTGTATTTTTTTGTAGTGCAACTTTGCTAGTTCCTCACCCATAGCCTGATGTTTGGGTCCAGAGAATCAGCGTAGAGCCTGCTTGACTTTCTTAAAGCCTTTAATTACATTTAGGTTGTGATCGGCTAGACTTTGCGGGATTCCTCGCATGTCCGAGGGCTGCTAGGAGAATATGCCCCATTTTTCGTGCAAAAAAGTGCACAGTGCCACATCGACCACGGGATCTAGCTGAGCTCCAATGGACGCTGTCTTGTTGGGGTCCATTGGATGTATCTGAAATTTGATGATTTCGTCTGCTAGTTTGAAAGATGTGGATTTGGACCTCTTACCGAGGGTTACATCGTCCCTACCCACCATGGAGCGGAGCGTGGTTAGTTCCTCGGTTGCGAGAGCCTCGGACAACACTTCAAGGGCAAGCGATGCTGTTTTGTTTTTGTCCCAAAGGGCTCTGTCCGGATCGCTTATCACTGTGATCACACCATTGGGCCCTGGCATCTTGAGTTTCATATACCCGTAATGTGGTATAGTCTGAAATCTTGTCAATGCGTCACGCCCCAATAGGGTGTGATAGCCTCTATGGAAGGGCACAATGTGGAACAATAATTCCTCGGACCGGTAGTTCTCGGGAGTGCCAAATACTACATCGAGAGTGACTCTCCGGTGCAACGCACCTCTTTTCTAGGGATGATCCCTCGAAAGGTGGTGTGACTTTGTTCGACACGCGATTTGTCGAATTGCATTTTGTCCAGAGTGTCCTCGTAAATGAGGTTTAGGGCATTGCCGTCGTCCGTTAGCACCGTTTGGAGTTTGAATCCGTCCACTATGGGATCGAGGACAAGAGCTGTCGGTGATCCACGGGCGGGTTCTCGACTGTTCTGCCTCGCCGAAGGTGATGGCTGTTTTGGTCCATGTATTCATTGCTGCCACCTGGTGGATTTGGTCAAGTTTTCGAAGAGCTCTCTTCCTCTGATTTTTTGAGGGAAACGTCTCGTAGATCATTAGGATCTCGGTGTTGTTATCCCGGGCATTGCTGAACGTCTGCTTGATGGTGAGACTCCGAGGATGGTCTCTCCGCTATTTGCTATTTGCCTAACCACCCAACAAACTCAAAGGCTGCGAGTCTAGTTTGTATTCAAGAAGAAAGAGTGTACGGGACAAGTCTTGTCCAATAGTTTGTCAAGGACAGTTCTGGATCCTACAAGGGTTTTATTCTTTTTCTCGTCTGGCTCGTATTTGGCAGGCCGGCTTAGGGGCATGTGCTTCGCCCGAGCTCTTCTGGGTTTCCCGGCATGGATTGACTCCAATTGCTCTTCTTGAGCCTGCCAGGCGCTTTGAATGGCACAATATTTATGTACCAAATCCAACAGCTCGACGAAATTTTGAACATGGCAGCGGGCGAGGGCATCCAGGTTTCCTTCGTCTTTGCAATTATTCCGAGAAGTGGCTAGGATTTCCTATCTGCCACAGTGTGTCATCTGTTTTTGACCAGGAGAAATCTGCCCAGAAGTGTTGGACTGTTTCTCCAGGTTGTTGGTTTACGTACATTAGATCCCATATATCGGGCTTCCCTGAGTTGCTTGGAGAGCACTCTACGTGGGGTGGGTGGGAAAAAACTTTGTATCCCCATAGGTTGCGAGTTCGGACCTTTGGCGATGGTGTCCTACGCCATCGCAGAACCCGCCGCGTCGAGATTGGGATCTGGATTGTCAACCAGACACAGTCGCATGGTCTCTAGGTCATGCCCTAAATCAGAATTTGATCCTGAGCTTTGTCCGGGATGAAGGTCGGATTCCGAGTAGGGGACCAAACCTAATGATCAGAAACCCGAACATACTTAGTTCTTAGCTTCGCTGGTCATGAGGGTAAGCCTTCAACAAAGTCCACGATAGTGGCGACCAAGTGTGTGATTGGTGGGATGTAAATTTCCCCGTCGTCGGGTCTAAGCCCGATCCCATCATAGACCGAGGATTGGTTGTTGTAGATCCCCTTGGCTTGGATCTGATCTAGTAACTCATTTAACTACGAGAGGTATGCCGGGTCCATGTTCTTGGAGTACTCGGGATCAATCCGCAGCATAGCCGCTCCGGGGGCGTTCGAGATCGCATGAGGGTCGGCCAAAACTGGTCCATGTGTATTGACTGGATCCGAGCTAAAGTTCGAATCCGAATTGGGGCCAACCCCAGCGGCGGGGTATACCACGCCTGAAGTTGAAACCTCGGGGTTTGCAGGCTTTTTAGGCGAAGCCGAGAACGTTGTCATAATAAGATTTCCCCGGGAGTCGGCAACGAACTCTAGGTTCCCGAACCAGATCTCCTCACCAGGGATGAAACTTCCGATCCTGCCGAGGTGGCCGGTCGGATCAGCATGCAGCACAATGCCGCCAATCGCGAAGAGCTATCCAGGGACGAACACGTCCCCCTTGCTATGTCATTGCTGATGACTAGGCAGGCCATCAACCCTTTGGCGATCCCACATTGAAACTCTCAATGAAAGCACCAATGTCGGTGTCAAACCAATGGATCTTAGGTAGGGAGTCCCAAGCTATGGATCTTGGATCAATGGGGAACAAGGAACGCAGGGACAATATTTACCCAGGTTCGGGCCCTCTCGAAGAGGTAAACCCTACATCCTACTTGATTATATTGATGTGTATATGATAGTTACAGAGTTGATCTACCACGAGATCAGATGAACTAATCCCTAGATGAGTAGGATGATGGTTCTGGCCTTTACGGACTAAACACTCTGGTTTATATAGACACTAGGGGTACTAGGGTTACACATAGTCTCTTGCCATTATGGGATAAACATGCACTCGCCATTATCTTATCTTGTAGTAGACGCCCGGTCTTCGGGGCTTTCCTTCTGAAGCACGGAGTTATCTGGAGCTTGGATAGTCCACCGGGCCGGCCTACGAGAGATAGGTCGGCAGACCGAGGACCCCCTATCCAGGACACCCTCACCAGGACGCCCTCTTGCTTCTGAGATTGCGAGGAGCCTATCGGTGTCTGCAATAGTTGGTTCTCTCAGGTACCGAGGTCCAAACACCGGGACCATGGTAGTTGAAAACCTGACCATGGCATCTCCGCATGTGCTCTCAGACATCTGTAGGTACTCTTCCCACAAATCAGCATCCATGCCATATGCAAGCCAATCGTTCCCACGTCGTCCTTCTTCACGATGAAGTAGTCATCATAGGACCGGACACCATGGTACAAACGATAGAAGACAATCTTGCGCATCCAACAACGGCGACGAAAATGGTCAACAAATAGTGCATTGGGGGAAAAGTAGTCGGCCATCAGTGTCTAATGCCCGTGTGCCCTATTGCGGTTGAGCACTCGATGACCCTTGATCGAGCCCTTGAATCTGAGAACATGCTCGTCCAGACGCTTCGCGTATTCAAGGACCGCTTGCATGATCATCATCTCATCAGAGTACTCCTCCTCATCCGACGAGCTATGGATGACTCAACATACTGCTCATGTTGGAAATATGCCCTAGAGACAATGATATTATATTATTATATTTCCATTATTCACAATTATGGGTTTATATTTCATGCTATAACTGCTATGATCCTGGAATATGTGATTCAATGGAAAACTCATATATGCACGTGTGGAATGATAGACGGTCAAACAATAGGTTCTCAGTCTAGCCTCTAGGACTGGCTCAAGTGTTGTTGGTGATCAATTTTTCCGGATCTTAGGATATCGTTAGGTGCAACGATAGTCCTAAAACAACATTGAGAGTATGACGTTAGAAGAACGATCATATTGAATCGACCCAATCTTGTTATACTTTGTGATCATATCGTCTGAAATGATCTGTTATAACACAAAGTGTCAGCATGTGTACTTTACTTCCTCAAACCATGAGAGTGTCTCAGTTACTTCTTACCATACGGTGTACTTTGGGGTTGCTCAAATGTCATCTGTAACAAGGTGATCATAACGGCAACTTTCGGGTTCACCGGAAAGTTTCACAAGTGAATGAACAACTCGAGAGTGGGATTTTCTCCTCCGATGATGGAGAGATATTCTTAGGGCCCTCTCTATATGATGGCATCCATCATCGTCTGTCCAGACATAGGTGATTACGTCACGGGGATGCTAGCACACGTCAACGAGAAAGAAGAACAAAACCGGTAATGGGAGCAACGGTATAGTGGGCATGGTGATGAGCGAAGAGGATACCGATGCACACCTGGTTTTTTAAAGTATCGCAAAGCAAAGGGAATGTCACATGAAAACCAAAGGTTCACTCGAATGTCATGCATGTAATCATAGGGACTGATATGGATGTCCACGGTTCCGCTATCAGTCATTGAACGAAGGGGTTTCGTTCATGTCTATGTTTTACCGAACCTACGAGGTAACAAGCTTAAGGTAATCACGATCTGCTGAGGGTTAGTGGAATGGGAGTGATGAGAATATATTTGTTAAATAGTTTCATTAATATCCGGAAGAGTCCCGAGAGGTTCCGGAAGCGTTTCGGGGTCACGGGAAGGGTTTCGGTTTATATCGGGTAATAGTGGGCATTATCGACTAATTATATATATGTAGAAATTGTTTCTGGGGATTTTAAATTATATATATATATATATAATGCTCTGAAAATGTTTAAAGTAATTTATATATTAATTAAATATCAATGGGCCTTAATAGGCCAAGAAGGGGAAGGAGACTTGGACCATAAAGGCCCAAGTGAGGAGGCGCCCCCCTTTCCTAGTGGGGGGCCGAATCGAACTAGGACGCGGAGTCCAACTCCCCCTCCCTAGGCCGGCGTACCTAGGGGAAACTTCCCCCCTTGGTGGCTGCCCTCTCCTCCCTCCTAAACCTATATATACTAGATGTTTTGCACTCTTTTGAACTCCAAGTTTTGGGTGCCTCTTCTAGTTGATCTAGTTCTAGTTCTAGTTGGTCCTAGACTAATTCAAGCCAGCCCTAGCCACCTATAATCCTCATAATTAGAAGCCCAGTGTGGTTCTAATCTCCTCTCTCTAATTCTCTGGCGACGATTAGCTCTGTACGGCAAAGCGCTGCCAGGTTGTGAAGACCCTACACTTGCAACCAAGTAGAGAGGTCGTGCTTTCGGTCTTCAGTTCGAGGATTAATCGTAGTCCTTCCGAAAAGTAAGAGTGTCGAACCCAACAAGGAGCAGAAGGAAATGACAAGTGGTTTTCAGCAAGGTAATGTCTGCAAGCACTGAAATTGTCGGTAACAGGTAGTTTGATAGCAAGATAATTTGTAACAAGCAAGTAATGGTAGCACTAAATAAAGAACAACAAGGTAGCCCAATCTTTATGGGGCAAAGGAGAGGCCAAAACGGTCTCTAATAATAAGCAAATCGTTCTTGAGGGTACACGGGAATTTCATCTAGTCGCTTTCATCATGTTGGCTTAATTCGTGTTCGCTACTTTGATAATTTGATATGTGGGTTCATCGGTGCTTGGGTGCTATTCTTACTTGAACAAACCTCCTACTTATGATTAACCACCTCGCAAGCATCCGCAACTACGAGAAAAGTATTAAGATAAAATCTAACCATAGCATTAAACTTTTGGATCCAAATAGGTCGCTTATGAAGTAGCGCATAAACTAGGGTTTAAGCTTCTGTCAGTCTAGCAACCCATCATCTAATAACTGCTCCATAATGCATTCCCTTAGGCCCAAATATGGTGAAGTGTCATGTAGTCGACGTTGACATGACACCACTAAGGGAATCACAACATACATATCATCAAAATATCGAACACATATCAAGTTCACATGATTATTTGCAACATGACTTCTCTCATGAGCTCAAGAACAAAAGTAACTACTCAAAAATGATAATCATGCTCAAGATCAGAGGGGTATTAAATAGCATAATGGATCTGAACATATAATTTTTCACCAAATAAACCATATAGTAATCAACTACAAGATGTAATCAACACTACTAGTCACCCACAAGTACCAATCTAAGGTTCCGGTACAAAGATTGAACACAAGAGATGAACTAGGGTTTGAGAGGAGATGGTGCTGTTGAAGATGTTGATGGAGATTGCCCTCCTAAAGATGGGAGAGTTGTTGGTGATGACGATGGCAATGATTTCCCCCTCTGGGAGGGAAGTTCCCTTGGTGGAATTGCTCTACCAGAGGGCAAAAGTGCTCCTTCCCAAGTTCCGCCCCGAGACGGCGGCGCTTCGTCTCGAAAGTCCCCCTCTGGGGTTTTAGGTCAAAATGACCTTTATACCAGAAGATGGGCACCGGAGGTGGGCTGAGGAGGGCACAACCCACCTGGTGGGCCTCCTCCGGTAGTTATTTGCTCTAGTATTTTTCATATATTGCAAAATAATTCTCCGTAATTTTTTTGCTCATTTGGAGATGTGCAGAATAGGTAACTCGGAGGTAGCTTTTTTAGGTCCAAAATTCCAGCTACCGGTATTCTCCCTCTTTGTGCAAACCTTGCATATTATGAGAGAAAAGGCATTATAAATACTCCAAAAAGCATTATTATGCATAAAAACATTATAAATAACAGTAGGAAAACATGATGCAAAATGGTCGTATCAACGACCTCGCTTGTCCTCAAGCAAAAAAAACCGAAATCGAAAAACATACCCATATGCGTAGAGAGAGAGAGGTGTCGATAAAAACAAAATGCGGACATAGAAGCATCATGTTTATTATTATAACAGCAAAGAACTATAACATAAAAAATTTCATACAACTCTTATCATATAACTTCTCATGAGCAAGTAACAATTCATCACAACAATGAAGTATAAAGCATAAACCTTATTGAAAAACAAGAAATTGTTTTCTCAATCAACTTTGCAACTAAAATTCATCATATTTTCAGGAAGGGTCACGTGTCGGAGCCTTTTCGCAAGTCCACATACTCAACCATCATTTAACCTTTTATGATTGCTAACACTCACAGCATACCCATGAACAAAATTTTTCAACCGAACACATAGAAAGAGAGGGGTGTTGGGAAATGTTGCATGGAAAACAAAAAAAATTCTACGCACGTGCAATGATCTATCCGTGGAGAAGCATAGCAACGAGGGGGAGAGTAAGTCTACATACCCTTGTAGACTGTAAGCGGAAGCATTTGACAACGCGGTTGATGTAGTCGAACTTCTTCTAGCTCCGACCGATCAAGTACCAAACGTATGGCACCTCCGCATTCCACATTGTTTTTATTGAAGGCCAAACTCGTAACTAAAATATTCGCCTGCGTGATTAGATCGTAGAAACTTTATTTTCTTTTCACGATAATTCTCCACTTCTCTCTGAAATTCTTTGAACTTTTCAAATGTTTCAGACTTGTGTTTCATTAAGTAGACATACCCATATCTGCTCAAATCATATGTGAAGGTCAGAAAATAACGATACCTGTCACGTGCCTCAACACTCATCAGACCGCATACATCGGTATGTATTATTTCTGATAAATCATTGGCTCGCTCCATTGTTCCGGAGAATGGAGTTTTATTCATCTTGCCCATGAGGCATGGTTCACAAGTATCAAATGATTCATAATCAAGTGATTCCAAAAGTCCATCTTCATGGAGTTTCGTCATGCGCTTTACATCAATATGACCTAAACGGCAGTGCCACAAATATGTTGCACTATCATTATCAACTTTGCATCTTCTGGTATCAATATTATGAATATGTGTATCACCACAATCGATATTCAACAGAAATAGACCACTCTTCAAGGGTGCATGACCATAAAAGATATTACTCATATAAATAGAACAACCATTATTCTCTAATTTAAATGAATAACCGTCTGGCACTAAACAAGATCCAGATAATGTTCATGCTCAACGTTGGCATCAAATGACAATTATTCGGGTCTAAAACTAATCCCAAAGGTAGATGTAGAGGTAGCATGCCGACGGCAATCACATCGACCTTGGAACCATTCCCGACGCACATCGTCACCTCATCCTTAGCCAATCTTCGTTTAATTCGTAGCTCTTGTTTTGAGTAACAAATGTGAGCAACCGAACCAGTATCAAATACCCAGGCGCTACTACGAGCATTAGTAAGGTACACACCAATAACATGTATATCAAATATACCTTTGTTCACTTTGCCATCCTTCTTATCCGCCCAATACTTGGGGTAGTTCCGATTCTAGTGACCTGTCCCTTTGCAGTAGAAGCACTCAATTTCAGGCTTGGGTCCAGCTTTGGGCTTCTTCCCGGGAGTGGCAACTTGCTTGCCATTCTTCTTGAAGTTCCCTTTCTTTCCCTTTCCCTTTTCTTGAAACTAGTGGTCTTCTTAACCATCAACACTTGATGCTCCTCCTAGATTTCTACCTCCGTAACTTTGAGCATTGCAAAGAGCTCAGAAATTGTCTTCTCCATCCATTGCATATTATAGTTCATCACGAAGCCTTTGTAGCTTGGTGGCAGTGATTCAAGAACTCTGTCAATAACACTATCATCTGGAAGATTAACTCCCAGCTGAGTCAAGTGATTATGATACCTAGACATTTTGAGTATGTGTTCACTGACATAACTGTTCTCCTCCATATTGCAGCTATAGAACTTGTTGGAGACTTCATATCTCTCAACACGGGCATTTGCTTGAAATATTAACTTCAACTCTTGGAACATCTCATATGCTCCATTATGTTCAAAACGTCTTTGACTCCCAATTCTAAGCCGTAAAGCATGGCCCAATGAACTATCAAGTAGTCATCAGATCGAGCATGCAAGATGTTTAAAACATCAGCATCTCCTCCTGCAGCAGGCCTTTCACCTAGCGGTGCGTTGAGGACATAATTTTTCTGTGCAGCAATGAGGATAATCCTCAAGTTACGGACCTAGTCCGTGTAGTTGCTACCATCATCTTTCAAATTTGCTTTCTCTAGGAATGCATTAAAATTCAGGGCGGCCATTGATCTAAAACATAGCTATGCAAATACTATCAGGGCTCAGTTCATGATAAATTAAGTTCAATTAATCAAATTACTTAAGAACTCCCACTTAGATAGACATCCCACAAGTCATCTAAATGATACATGATCCAAATCAACTAACCCATGTCCGATCATCACGTGAGATGGGGTAGTCATCAATGGTGAACATCTTTATGTTGATCATATCTACTATATGATTCACATTAAAAATTTCGGTCTCCAGTGTTCCGAGGCCATGTCTGTACATGCTAGGCTCGTCAAGTTTAACCCGAGTATTCCGCATGTGCAAAACTGTCTTGCACACGTTGTACGTGAACATAAAGTCTATCACACCCGATCATCACACGGTGTCTCAACACGACGAACTGTCGCAAGGTGCATACTCAGGGAGAACACTTATACCTTGAAATTTAGTTAAGGGATCATCTTATAATGCTACAACCATACTAAGCAAAATAAGATGCATAAAAGATAAACATCACATGCAATCAAAATATGTGACATGATATGGCCATCATCATCTTGTGCTCTTGATCTCCATCTCCAAAGCATCGTCATGATCTCCATTGTCACCGGCTCAACACCTTGATCTCCATCGTTGCATCATGGTCGTCTCGCCAACTATTGCTTTCACAACTATCGCTAACACATAGTGATAAAGTAAAGCAATTACATGGCGTTTGCATTTCATACAATAAATAGACAACCATAAGGCTCCTGCCGGTTGCCGATAACTTACAAAACATGATCATCTCATACAATAACGTATATCACATCATGTCTTGACCGTATGACATCACAACATACCCTGCAAAAACAAGTTAGACGTCCTCTACTTTGTTGTTGCAAGTTTTATGTGTCTGCTATGGGCTTCTAGCAAGAACCGTTCTTACTACGCATCAAACCACAATGGTGTTTCGTCAAGTTTTTTGTTTTAACCTTCTTCAAGGACCGGCCGCAGTCAAATTTGATTCGACTAAAGTAGGAGAAATAGACACCTGCCAGCCACCTTTATGCAAAACTAGTTGCATGTCTGTCGGTGGAACCGGTCTCATGTGCGTGGACATGTAACGTTGGTCCGGGCTGCTTCATCCCACAATACCGCGGAATCAAAATAAGACGTTGGTGATAAGCAGTATGACTATGACCGCCCACAACTCTTTGTGTTCTACTCATGCATATCGTCTATGCATAGACCTGGCTCATGATCCACTGTTGGGAAACGTTGCATGTAAAACAAAAAAAATCTACGCACATGCAATGATCTATCCATGGAGATGCATAGCAACGAGGGGGAGAGTATGTCTACGTACCCTCGTAGACCGTAAGCGAAAGCATTCGACAATGTGGTTGATGTAGTCGAACTTCTTCTAGGTCCGACCTATCAATTACTGAACGTACGGCACCTCCGAGTTCTGCACAAGTTCAGCTCGGTGACGTCCCTTGCCTTCTTGATCCAGCAAGACGTCGAGGTAGTAGATGAGTTCTGTCAGCACGACGGCATGGTGACGGTGATGGTGAAGTGATCCTTGCAGGGCTTCGCCTCAGCACTACGAAAATATGATCGGGGTTGTAAACGGTGGAGGGGGAGCCGCACATGGCTAGGGAATTGTCTAGGGTGTACTAGGGGTGCCCCCACATATATATAGGTGGGAGGGGAGGGGAGAGGCTAGGAGGCGCCCCAAGTAGGACCGAATCCTACTTGGGTTCCTTCAAGGTCGCCCCCTTCCTCATTTACTAGAGGGGAAGGAAAGAAGAGGGGGGAAAGGGAAGGGGAAGGCCGAATCCCCCTTTCCTTTCTCTTTCCCCCTTTCCCTTCTCCCATTGGTTCGACCCATATGGGGGTGATACGTCTCCAATGTATCTATAATTTTTTATTGTTCCATGCTATTATATTATTTGTTTTGGATGTTTTATATGCATTAATATGCTATTTTATATTATTTTTGGGACTAACCTATTAACCTAGAGCCCAGTGCGAGTTTCTATTTTTTTTGCCTATTTTAGAGTTTCGCGGAAAAGGAATACCAAACGGAGTCGAAACGGAATAAAACTTTCGCGGTGATCTTTCTTGGACCAGAAGCAAACCAGGAGACTTGAAAATGAAGTCGGAGGAGCCAAGAGGCGGCCACAAGGGTGGAAGGCGCACCCAGGGGGTAGGGCGTGCCCCCTATCTTGTGGCCCCTCGTGAGTCTCCTAACCTAATTCTTTCGCCCATATATACCTTTATACCCCAAAACCATCAGGGGGAGCCACGAAAACACTTTTTCACCGCCACAACCTTTTTTACCTGTGAGATCCCATCTAGGGACCTTTTCCGGCGTCCTGTCGGAGGGGGATTCGATCACGAAGGGCTTCTACATCAACACCATTGCCCTTCTGATGAACGTGAGTAGTTTACCACAGACCTACGGGTCCATAGCTAAGACCTACGGGTGCATAGCTAGTAGCTAGATGGCATCTTCTCTCTCTTTGATTCTAAATACCATGTTCTCCTCGATGTTCTTGGAGATCTATTCGATGTAATACTCTTTAGCGGTGTGTTTGCTGAGATCCGATGAATTTTGGATTTATGATCAGATTATCTATGAATATTTTTTGAATCTTCTCTGAATTATTTTATGCATGATTTGATATCTTTGCAAGTCTTCGAACTATCGGTTTAGTTTGGCCTACTAGGTTGATTTTTATAGCAATGGGAGAAGTGCTTAGGTTTAATCTTGCGGTGTCCTTTCCCTGTGACAGTAGGGGCAGCAAGGCACGTATTTCATTGTCGCTGTCGAGGATAAAAAGATGGGGTTTCCATCATATTGGTTGAGTTAATTCCTCTACATCATGTCATCTTACTTAATGTGTTACTCCATTCTTTATGAACTTAATACTCTAGATGCATGCTGGATAGCAGTGGATGTGTTGATGTCGGTGTACTAAAGTAGGGGCACTCCTTTGTACCCCCTTACTTATGCGCGGCAGTCAGAGCCACGGGCCGAAGCCACTTAGCAGGGCAAAAGGGAGGAGGCGAAGCCGCAAGATGATCAGTGCAACACCAAAGACCGAGAACACAGAGAGCAGATGGACGAAGCAAGTTTCCCTAGCAAGACCCTTGCCGAGGCAGCCTCAGTAGGTCTTGCCGGGGCGTCTCGCCCACACCAGCGGAGTGAGCCACCCTAGAACCCACGGCCTCCAACACCATCAACCACGTTGGTCCAGGGCTCGGGAGGAACCTCCATGTTGGCATGCAGATCTTTGTGAAGACAAAGAATATTCAAGATCATATGAGGAATGGAAGGCAATGATCCTTGACAAGATTCTTGCCGAGGAAACCCACAAGACCCCCGAGAAGATCCTTGCCGGGGACGACAGCGCGCCACGGCAAGACCCTTGCCGGGCCACCCGGCAAGGCCCTTGCCAAGGGCGTCAGCAGGGCCACTGCCAGGCCCGCACCAACCAAGTCTCCACTGCCGTTCACATGCAGCTGCCAGCCCAACCAGCTGGGCAGGCACCTGCGTGGCAACATGCAGCTTCTAGGCCGACTCAGCACACGCCTGCATGGCGGCATGCAGATCTTCGTGAAGGCTCCACCACCGCGCCACCTCAGCTGCTTGCCTGCCTACATGGCGCCCTATGCATCGCTGGCCAGGGCACGTGTCTAAGCGAGAAGGAGCAACGACGAATGGGACGAGCCTCACTCCCGTCCCTGACAAAGCAAGAAGACACCTAAGCAACGCATTAAATGCGTCTTGTCCTGTAATACGAGCAATAAACTCATAGCACTGTAGGCCTTTCCACCTCCTGTGTGCCACTGTGGCAGCCCCTTTCGACTATAAAAGGAGGCCCATGGCGTACTGGAGAGGGATTCGGCTCTTTTTAACCACGCAGTCACTGTAGCTAGTTCAAGAGCTCAAGAACACTCAATACATCCACCAAAGCAGGACTAGGGTTTTACGCATCCTCGCGGCCCGAACCTGGGTAAACGATCCTTCTGCTGATTGTTAATCCTGCTCTTCTCACAACCCTGCGCCCCCGCAACCGCAGAAGGGATCCTCGTGATCCCATAGGTGTCGTTTCCCACTGACATCTTTGGCGCGCCAGGTAGGGGCGCGCGCAGTTGTGAGAATCTAGTCTAGTAGTTGGCCTACCAGTTCTTCATCGCCATGGCTCCTAAGAAGAAGACGACTATGGCGATCGGTTCGGCCGGGACCGGACTGCCAGTACTGGTGCGGACCAGTAGCAGGCCAGTCACGGAGAGAACCCGTGGCGCGGCCCGCGAACAACCACATCTACCTGGCAGTCCAGGCCTGGTGAGCAGCGTTGTTCGAACGCCAGGCGACGAGCCATGCGTTGCGAGCTCCAGAGACGGAGTCGGGCCCCCCGCAGGTGGTGCGGGGCCCTCCAGGGGCGTCGTCGTGCCGCCAGACAGCGGTGCGGCGACATCCAAGACACCAACACCGGCATCCATGGCGCGCTCTTCTCAGGTCATGCGTGATGAGCAGCGCCGCCCTGCTAGTGACCCTGGGCGCCGCCCTGGGAAGAGTCCCATGCACCCTTGACATGATGAGGGGGGCCAGCATGCGCGCAGAGGGGCTGGCGGAGGTGGCGTACGGATGTGGGGGCATGATGGGGCTCCTTCTAATGCGGTTAGAAGTCGAAACACATCACGGTCCACACAGGTTTCATCGCCGCCCACACCAGCAGAAGCCCTAGCACGTGCGCAGCTGCTCCTCGACTTTCCTCCCGCTGCGGAGAAGCTTGACGAATGGAGGGCCACCGTCCGGAGCCTCGTCGGCATCGCTAACAACGACGAGTTGCGGCCGGCAGGACCCGTAGGCCATCGCTCTGTCGAGCCACCGCATGCCAGCGGAGGTCGGGCCGGAGGCAATGCGGCCACGGTGCACTCCCCTCCTCCATACCGTCCACCACAGGTGTCGGTCCATCGCGATGACGCTCGTGATGATATCTCCATAGCGTCATTCGACCCGTGAACCCACCGTGATCAACGTCAAGTTCTTCGGGAGAGAGAGCTCATGAAGACGCTCGAATCACCATCGAGCGCCAGCATGACGTGCGTCACCAGTCGGACAAGCGGGCAGGGCACACTACGGACCACCCAACACCGGGAGGCTATGGTGGCCTAGCCTACGAGGTGGGTTGTCCGGCCTTCGCTCGTGAGCTGCGGCAGTTCCAGTGGCCCTCCCACCGCACGTTCAACCCCGACGTTGGCGAGAAGTACAACGGCAAGACTCACCCGTCAGAGTTCCTCAACATCTACAACATCGCAATGCAAGCTGCTGGGGCCCGCGATGATAAGGTGCTTGCCAATTACTTCCCGTTGGCACTAAAGCCCAATGTTATGTCATGGTTGATGCACTTGCCGGTGGACTCCATTTATTCTTGGGTGGATATGTGTCATTAGTTTGTTGGCGCCTTTACTGGAGGCCACTAAGCTCATGGCCAGGCGAGCGACTTGCACATTATCCCCTAGAAAGAAGGAAAAAACTTGTGTAAGTACATCCAAAGGTTCAGCTGAGTGCAGTACAACATTCTCGACGTTCATCCTGCCGCCGTGATCAGTGCATTCTATCAGAGTGTGCATAATCGCAAGGTGTGTGAGGAGTTGGCGATGAACAAGGTCAAGGATGTGGCCGAACTTTATGTTCTAGCCGATCGGTGTGCTCGCGCTGAAGAGGGAAGGAAGTACCCCGGCAAAGACGCCGGCGCGGAAACCGACTCCACGGATGATACCGCCACCCCGGCGAAGAAGGGCCGGCACCATAACAGGAAGCGCAAGGGCAAGACCGTGCTTGCCGTCGAGGGGTCCGACGATACCGGCGCCACCAAGAAACCCAAGGCAAGTGACCACGGCAAGGAGGTTGCCACGTGTGTCGCTTGCCGGGCCTTGGCGGCTGCCGATAAGCCAGGGGGCTCCGACAAGCAGTATTGCAAGATCCACCGCACCAAGGGCCATGACCTCCAGAACTGCCGGCAAGTGGAGCTGCTCGCTGAGAAGCAAAAAGCCGATTATGAGCGGCGGGACAAGGAGAAGCGCCAAGAGGGTGCTGAGGGATCCGGCAAGAAGCGTGGCGGCCAAGGAGGTTGCCGCGGCAATGATAATCAGCAGGAGAGGCCCGCCCGGGGTCGCGACAAGAAGCAGGAAGACGATGATCACGACGACGACAATGAGTCCGACGACCACGAGTTCCAGAAAGCCACAAAAGCCATGTGCGTCAATGGTGGCGCCTCGCTGCATGCATCCCACCGCCAGCTCAGGCAGTGGGCGCATGAGATCACAGCGGTGGAGCCGTCGTTCGACGCACGGAAGCCGCTGAAGTGGTCCAGCACGCCTATCATCTTCGACACCAAGGACCATCCTGACCGCACTACTGTGGTCGGGTGCTTGTCGTTGTTGGTTTCACCAACAATCCGCAACCTCAAGGTGACGAAGATACTGGTTGACGGCGAGGCCGGTCTTAACTTGATCTCGCCTGTTGTTATCAAGAGGCTGCAGATCCCTGATGGAGACCTCGAGGAGACGGGCACGTTCCAAGGGGTCAACCCGGGGAGGAGCCAGCCGAAGGGAAAGGTCACGCTGCCCGTGACGTTCGGATGCAAGCTGAACTACAGGACAGAGAGGATTGTCTTTGATGTATCCGAGATCCCCTTGCCCTACAACGGGATCCTCGGCCGCCCGGCACTAGCCAAGTTCATGGCGGCTTCACATTACGCCTACAACACGCTGAAGATGCCTGAGCCGATGAACATCATCACTGTCCCCTCCGACAAGAAAGACACGTTGATTTGCGCCGACCAACTCAACCGGGAAGCAGTTGCAGCAGCTGCCGCCAAGGCACCTGCTCCTGCCGAGGGATCCCGGGAGGGAAAAAGACCGGCGAGACCCCTCGCACCCACTCCGGCAAGCGCACCTCTTCGGGGTGTTGCGCTCCCCTTGAGGACGTGCCAGAGAGCTCCACCGGCAAGAGCAAGAAGTCCAGAGCTGCACCACCAGATACCAAGAAGGTGCCCGTCAAGGAGGATGGCACGGGGGGAGCTTTTACCATAAGCTCCACCCTCGACAGCAAATAGGAAAGCGAGCTCGTCACTTTCCTACAGGCGAATGTCAATGTGTTTGCATGGCAAGCCTCCGACATCCCTGGCGTTCCCAGGGAAGTGATTGAGCACCATCTTGTTGTCTGTCCTCATGCACGGCCCGTCAAGCAGAAGGTCAGGAAGCAAGCTCTAGAGAGGCAGGAATTCATCACAGAGGAGATCAGAAAACTAGAGGCGGCAGGCTTGGTAGGGGGGGGTGCTCCATCTGATGTGGTTGGCTAACCCGGTAGTGCTGCACAAGGCAAACGGGAAGTGGAGACTATGTATTGATTACACAGACATCAATAAGGCTTGTCCAAAGGATCCCTTCCCATTATCGCGCATCGACCAAATTGTTGATTCCACGGCTAGGTGCGACCTGTTATCATTCCTGGACGCCTACTCAGGGTACCACCAGATCTTCATGACAAAAGAAGATGAGGACAAGACAGCGGTCATCACCCCATGTGGTACGTATTGCTTTTTATGGATACCTTTCGGGTTGAAGATGAGGACAAGACAGTGGTCATCACCCCATGTCCAAATTGGTTTTTAGCCCCAGCTACATAGAAATATGGAAGCTTATATGGATGACATAGTGGTCAAAACCAAGGACAAAGCAACACTTGTGCAAGATCTAGAGGAAACATTTGCGAACATGCGCAAGATCAACCTCAAGTTGAACCCTGAGAAGTGTGTCTTCGGTGTCCCGTCCGACAAGCTTCTTGGGTTCTTTGTGTCGCAGCGCAGGATTGAGGCAAACCCATATAAGATCAAGGCCATCAAGCAGATTGAGGCACCTAAACGGATCAAAGATGTGCGTCGGATCACTGGCTGCGTTGCCGCCATGAGAAGATTCATCTTCAAGTCCGCGGAGCATGCCCTTCCTTTTTTCAAGATCTTGAAGAAGACGGGCCCAATAGAGTGGACCCCGGAGGCCGAGGCAGTGCTGCAGGATTTGAAGAAGTACCTCTCCTCTACCCCACTGCTGGTTGCGCCCAAACCACAAGAACCGTTGCTGCTATATCTAGCGGCAACGAATCAGGTGGTTAGCGCCGCACTAGTGGTGCAGAGGGAGGTCGGCAAAGAGGTAGCGGCAGAGGCAGAGTCAACGAATGGCGAGCCAGCACCCTCCCCGGTAGGGCTCGGTCCCGGCAAGACTGAGTCCCCGGCGGAGGCTGACGCCAGTGTGACAGGGCCAGCGTGACTGAGTGAAGTAGCGCAGAAGAAGAAAATGGTGCATCACCCAATTTACTTCGTCAGCTCCCTCTTGCAGGGGGCTAGGTCAAGGTACTCAGGTGTGCAAAAATTGCTCTTCGGCCTCCTTATGGCCTCGAGGAAGCTGCGTCATTACTTCCAAGTGCACGAGATCACCGTGGTCACCTGCCTCCCGTTGCAACGGATACTGCATAACCCAGATGCAATGGGGAGGATCATGGAATGGGCCCTGAAGCTGTCGAGTTTCGGTTTAAAGTTCGAAAGCACCTCAGAGATTCAGAGCAGAGTCTTGGCGGAGTTTGTTGCAGAATGGACCTCGACGCCCGACGAAGAGGTACAGGAGACCACTCTCCCCGGCAAGGAATCGAGCCGCAACTGGATCATGTACTTTGATGGGGATTTTTCGCTGCAAGGCGCCGGTGCTGGTGTGCTGCTTGTCGCACCCACCGGAGAGCACCTCAAGTATGTCGTCCAAATGCACTTTCCCTGGGAGATGTCAACTAACAACACCATCGAGTACGAGGGCTTGCTTGCTGGTCTCAGGATCGCGGCGGACCACGGAGTCAAAAATCTCATCGTCAGGGGTGATTCGCAGCTCGTCGTCAGGCAGATCAACAAAGATTACCAAAGCCCGTTGATGGAAGCTTACATGGATGAAGTGAGTAAACTAGAGGAGCGCTTTGACGGTATACGAGCAGAGCATGTCCCTCGGACGAAAAACGACATCACCGACTACCTTCCAAAGCGCGATGCCCTCAAGCTACCTGTGGAACCAGGTACTTTTGTACTTCGGTTAACTCAACCATCCGCCGAACCATCAACCGAGCAGAACAAGCGAACGAAGCTAGGCGCCGGCAAGTACTTCCCCACCGAGCTCCCCGGAGCCACTAGCGAAGATGTTGCCGTGGATGTCGATCCTGCCGCGGGGCAACTGACTCCGGCAGGGCCTCAAGCCATGTCCATAGAGACAACCGCTCTCGTGGCAGAAGTGATGCCTTTGATCCTTGTCGTCGAGCCACGGGCTCCGGCATGGGCGCAGCACACCGTCTGATTCCTCCAAATGGGAGAGCTTCCTGAGGAGCAGGAAGAGGCAGAGAGAGTAGCCCGCCGGTCTGCTCTGTACCAATTCGCTGACAACGTCTTGTATAGAAAAATATCGAATGGGGTGAAATTGAAGTGCATCTCCCGGGAGGAAGGACTAGAGCTGTTGGCAGAGATACATGGAGGTATATGTGGCTCCCACATAGGGTCGAGGGCCCTTGCTGGCAAGGCTTTTCGGCAAGGTTTCTTCTGGCCCACTGCCCTCGAGGATGTGACAGCACTAGTAACCAAGTGTGAAGCGTGCCAGTTCCATTCGAAGAAGCTTCATCAACCAGCTCAAGCTCTTCAAACCATCCCTCTCTCCTAGACCTTCTCGGTCTAGGAGCTCAACATATTGGGCCCTTTCCCTCGTGCTGTCGGGGCTTTGAGTACTTGTACGTTGCAATCGACAAGTTCACAAAGTGGCTATAGGTGGAAGCGGTGAGGAAGATGACAGCGCAGTCAGCCATCAAGTTCTTCAAGGGGCTAGTTTGCCGTTTTGGGGTACCCAACAGGATTATCACCGGCAACGGCACACAGTTCACAAGCCACGCCTTCATGCAATACATTGAGGATATTGGCAGCAAGCTCTGTTTTGCTTCCGTGGCACACCCACGAAGCAACGACCAAGCAGAGAGAGCAAATGCTGAAGTTCTATGAGGCTTAAGAACGAAGACTTTTGACAGGCTGCGGAAAAGTGGAAGGCGCTGGACAGATGAGTTGCCGGCGGTTCTTTGGTCGATCAGAACGATGCAAAATCGAGCCACCGACCAGACACTCTGCCATGGTCTACGGGGTTGAAGCAGTTCTCCCCATGGAACTCACATACGGGTCGCCTCGAGTGCTTGCTTATGATGAGCTTGAGCAAGAGCGATTGCGGCAAGATGACGCAACGTTCCTTGAGGAAGATCGTCCCCGGGCAGCTGTGAGAGCAGCGCGCTACCAGCAAGCCTTGCACCGCTACCATAGCCGCAAGGTTCATGCCCGGAGCCTTGAGGAAGGCTACCTTGTTCTTTGGCACGTTCAGTCGGCGAAGAATTGCAACAAGTTGACGTTGAAGTGGGAAGGCCCTTATCGGGTAAGACGAGTCACCAGGCTTAGCACAGTCCGCCTGGAGACCGAAGATGCCATTCCAGTGAGCAACTCCTGGAACATCGAGCATCTTCGCAAGTTTTACCCATAAGGCGCAGCTGCCGGCCCCCCCGGCAAGTCCCCTTTTGTACAAGCCTCGCTGGCAAGGCATGTGACCCTTTGTACAAAGCCAGGCACAGACCCTGAGCATAAATAAACAAAGCGCTGGCGCCCTAAGTCATAGCATGCATGCTAGATTGAGTCTATCCCTCGGTTAGGATTGATAGTGGTTAGCGGCGATTGACCCCTAGCATAGAGGTCGAGTTTGCGTCGTTTTGTTCCTGTCAATTCTCTTTGGTATGTAGGGTACATGATATGTTTCTGCCAAGCCAAGTGGAAGGAAGAAAACGAGCCAGCGCCCCAGGCCCGGCAAGCCGAGCTTGCCGAGGGAAGAACACACGGAGATCCACCCACGGCAAGTCAAGGTTGCCGAGGGCTGTAGATTCAGATAGTTTTCCCATCCCCTGTCATGCGTTCCCATATGAAACTTGGGACGTATGGAGCCTCGTTTTATTCCAAGGCTGACATGCTCCCCTCATTCCTATCACCCAAGAACTTCTTGGTCCAGGAATATGGTCGTAGCTGCGGCGGCAAGGAAGCAAGCATAGGGCCCACCCCCACATCGTCCCTGCCTCCGCCAAAGGCATGAGTATGGACGAATGGAGTGGGGGAACGGCAAGGCCTGCTGCCGGGCAACGATGCTTATATTAAAAATAACAAGGACTTGTTCCTTGGTATGGGCTTTGCTCACACGCACGCACAAGACTCGGCAGGCACCCTTTTTCCATTAATACATTCCATATAGGTACAGTAAGTATGGAACATAAACATGAACAAGGAGCTAATAGGTTTTAGATCTAAATAAGGCCCGTAGGCTTACAAGTTGAAAAAAGATAAGGTGCCTGTAATCCCTTTCTTGTCCCTCTCCTCAGGAAATGAAACAAGAAAGCAAAAGGGCAAAAGGGGCGCCTAGGCGAGGTATGAGCAGCAGAAGGCACCAGGAGAACATCTCGGTGGCCACCCCAAAGGGAAGCTAGTGACGATGATGATGGGAGAAGAGCTAGAAGACGAGGCGGCAGGACTGGCAATACGCGACGAAGGTGTCGGTGCCCGCGTACTCCGGCTTGACAGCTCGCCACTTGCCCTATTCGCCTTCTCCTGCCTCCCGAGACAGCCGCCCAAAGAGATGGCCCCGAGAAGTTCAGGGAGCCGGCGACACGGATGATGGGTTCGCCGCTGTCGCCCCGGAGCGGCGTGCCCGATGCCTAGTCGAACCCGTCGTCCTGCCGCCCGTTACCCTCGTTGTCGTTGCCGCTGTCCTCCTCGTCAATCTCGCTCGAGGAGGAGTCTTCGTCATTAGAGGAACTCCCCACGCAACACCTTACACGAGTCCCGAAGTGCCCAAAGACCTTGACGGAGAGGAGGCCGCTCTCCATTAACTTGAAATGGAGAGTGAGCCCCTCCGTTAGGTTGTGGATATGGGAAAAGGTCCTCCACCCTCGGTGAAGATACATGACGTGAGGGGCAGGGAACTCGACGTCGGCCCATGTACTGTTGTTCCCACAACCCCTCATATGCAGCCGTAGTGCCTACGGCGGGTCCAGCTCCATCTCCCGCGCAAATGTGGTCGGGAGACAAAGACGACGGCGCGACGGCTGGCACAACATGAGGAAGAACTCGTAGGAGTTGTCACTGACATGGCCCTCCACCGGGGGAGGGGCCGCTGGCGAAGGCGAGGCCGATGCGCCGCCCCGTCCAACTCTTCCCCGGGCACCACGACGGCCTCGACCTCGCCCCCTCCCCCTTCCTCTAACGGCTGGCTCTGCCGCCACGAGCTCCTGGGGAGGAGTGATGCGTTGTCTAGCCGAGACCCTCGCCGCCACCGATGAAGCATCGCCACGCCCCCTCTCCATGGTAGAAGGAAGGAGGGAGCAGGAATGGAGAGAAGCGGATGACGAAGGATTGAGAGGCATCGTTCCTCCCGCTCCCCTCTTTATAAAGGGGCGGGGGCAGGGCTCGGCCGCCCCTTTCGGCCAATCTGGCTCATTGAAGTGACAACGGGCAGGGTCATCGACCTCCCTTCCCACCCAATTGAAGGCGCGTGGGGAACCGACCCACTTGTGCACGACTTCCCGTATCCCGCGCACATGTCATTCGCTCTGCATCATGCATGCAACAAATGTGGCGCAAGAGACGGGCGCAATGGGACGCATGGAGCAACGGTTCCCGAGTAAGGGCAGTAAATAAGAGGTGGCCCTGCGGTTTCAAGGGTTCACGCAAGCCGCCTCTTTACTATCCACCACAAGATGACGCTAGCGTGCTTCGGTAACGCGCGCGCGTGCGCGCGACCCCCATGCCGCGCATTCAACGCGGGTCATGGGGAAGCGCGGTAGGCGGAAAGTTACTGCGGTAAAAATCGCCCCACCTGCCCGCACACCGTTTTGGGCCTGGCCCAACAACGCATTGCGCCTATGTGTGGCCCAGGCCCGGGGGCTCCTGTCGGTGTACTAAAGTAGGGGCACTCCTTTGTACCCCTTACTTGTGCGCTAGCAGTCAGAGCCACGGGCCGAAGCCACACTTAGTAGGGCAAAAGGGAGGAGGTGAAGCCGCAACATGATCAGCGTAACGCCAAAGACCGAGACCACAGAGAGCAGATGGACGAAGCAGGTTTCCCCGACAAGACCCTCGCCGGGGCGGCTCGCCCACACCAGCAGGGTGAGCCACCCTCGAACCCACGGCCTCCAACACCATCAACCACGTTGGGCCAGGGCTCGGGAAGCACCTCCTTGGTGGCATGCAGATCTTTGTGAAGACAAAGAATATTCAAGATCAGATGAGGAATGGAAGGCAACGGTCCTCGACAAGATTCTTGCCGAGGAAAGCCACAAGACCCCCGGCAAGATCCTTGCCGGGGACGACAGCGCACCACGGCAAGACCCTTGTCGGGCCACTCGGCAAGGCCCTTGCCAAGGACGTCAGCGGGGCCATTGTCAGGCCTGCACCAACCAAGTCTCCACCACCGTTCACATGCAGCTGCCAGCCCAACCAGCTGGGCAGACACCTGTGTGGCAACATGCAGCTTCCAGGCCAACTCAGCACACGCCCGCGTGGCAGCATGCAGATCTTCGTGAAGGCTCCACCACCGCGCCACCTCAGCTGCTTGCCTGCCTACATGGCGCCGCATGCATCATCGGCCAGGGCGCGTGTCTAAGCGAGAAGGAGCGGCGATGGACGGGACGGGCTTCGCTCCGTCCCCGATAAAGCAAGAAGACACCTAAGCAACGCATTAAATGCATCTTGTCCTGTAATACGAGCTATAAGCTCATAGCATTGTAGGCCTTTCCCCCTCCTGTGTGCCACTGTGGCAGCCCGTTTCGACTATAAAAGGAGGCCCATGGCGTGCTGGAGAGGGATTCGGCTCTTTTGAACCAAGTAGTCACTGTAGCTAGTTCAAGAGCTTAAGAACACTCAGTACATCCACCAAAGCAGGACTAGGGTTTTACGCATCCTCACGGCCCAAACCTGGGTAAACGATCCTTGTGTTGATTGGTAATCCTGCTCTTCTCACAACCCTGCGCCCCTGCAACCGCAGAAGGGATCCTCGTGATCCCATAGGTGTCGTTTCGCACCAACAATGGAGTAATAGTAGTAGACGCAAAATCGTTTCGGTCTACATGACACGGACGCGATGCCTATGTTCATGATCATTGCCTTAGATATCATGATAATTATGTGCTTTTATATCAATTGCTCGGCAGTAATTTGTTCATGCTACCTCTTGAGCACTGCGTTGGTTTTCCCTTGAAGAGGAAAGGGTGATGCAACAAAATAGCATAAGTATTTCCCTCAGTTTTGAGAACCAAGGTATCAATCCAGTAGGAGGCTACACGCAAGTCCCTCGTACCTACACAAACAAACAAGAACCTAGCAACCAATGCAATAAAGGGGTTGTCAATCCCTTCATGTCCACTTGCGAAAGTGAGATCTGATAGAGATAATAAGATAAGATAAATATTTTTTGTATTTTTATGATATAGATTGCAAAATAAAATAGATTGGAAACTTATATGATGGAAAATAGACCCGGGGGCATAGGTTTCACTAGTGGCTTCTCTCAAGATAGCATAAGTATTACGGTGGGTGAACAAATTACTGTGGAGCAATTGATAGGAAAGTGCATAGTTATGAGAATATCTAGGCATGATCATGTATATAGGCATTGCGTCCACAACAAGTAGACCGACTCCTGCCTGCATCTACTACTATTACTCCACACATCGACCGCTATCCAGCATGCATCTAGAGTATTAAGTTCATAAGAACAGAGTAACGCATTAGGCAAGATGACGTGATGTAGAGGGATAAACTCAAGCAATATGATATAAACCCCATCTTTTTATCCTCGATGGCAACAATACAATACGTGCCTTGCTGCCCCTGCTGTCACTAGGAAATGACACCGCAAGTTTGAACCCAAAGCTAAGCACTTCTCCCATTGCAAGAAAGATCTATCTAGTAGGCCAAACCAAACTGATAATTCGAATAGACTTGCAAAGATAACCAATCATACATAAAAGAATTCAGAGGAGATTCAAATATTTCTCATAGATAAACTTGATCATAGAGCCACAATTCATTGGATCTCGACAAACACACCGCAAAAAGATTTACATCTAATAGATCTCCAAGAAGATCGAGGAGAACATTGTATTGAGATTCAAAGAGAGAGAAGAATCCATCTAGCTAATAACTATGGACCCGAAGGTCTATGGTAAACTACTCACAACTCATCGGAGTGGCTATGGTGTTGATGTAGAAGCCCTCCGTGATTGATTCCCCCTCCGGCAGAGCACCGGAAAAGGCTCCAAGATGGGATCTCACGGGTACAGAAGGTTGCGGCAGTGGAAATAGGGTTTTGTGGTGCTCCTGGATGTTTTCGGGGTATGTAGATATATATAGGCGAAGGAAGTCAGTCAGGGGATCCATGAGGGGCCCACGAGGGAGGGGGGCGTGCCCTGGACCCTCGTGGCCGCCTTCTTTACTTCTTGACGTCCACTCCAAGTCTCCTGGATTGCGTTTGTTCCAAAAATAACTCTCCCAAAGGTTTCACTCCGTTTGATATTCCTTTTCTGCGAAACACTAAAATAGGCAAAAAAAACAACAATTTGGGCTGGGCCTCCGGTTAATAGATTAGTCCCAAAAATAATATAAAAGTGTATAGTAAAGCCCATAAACATCCAAAATGGGTAATATAATAGCATGGAACAATCAAAAATTATAGATACGTTGGAGACGTATCAAGCATCCCCAAGCTTAATTCCTGCTTGTCCTCGAGTAGGTAAATGATAAAAATGGAATTTCCGATGTGGAATGCTACCTAGCATATTTCTCAATGTAATTTTCTTTATTGTGGCAGGAATGTTCAGATCCAAATGATTCAAGATAAAAGTTCATATTGACGTAAGAGGAATAATACTTCAAGCATACTAACAAAGTAATCATGTCTTCTCAAAATAACATGCCCAAAAAAGTTATCCCTACAAAATCATATAGTCTGGCTATGCTCTATCTTCATCACACAAAATATTCAAATCATGCACAACCCCGGTTTTAGCCAAGAAATTGTTTCATACTTTAGTATTCTCAAACATTTTCAATCTTCACGCAATACATGAGCGTGAGCCATGGATATAACACTATCTGTGGAATAGGATGGTGGTTGTGGAGAAGACAAAAAAGGAGAAGATAGTCTCAGATCAACTAGGCGTATCAATGGGCTATGGAGATGCCCATTAATAGATATCAATGTGAGTTAGTAGGGATTGCCATGCAACGGATGCGCTAGAGCTATAAGTCTATGAAAGCTCGAAAAGAAACTAAGTGGGTGTGCATCCAGCTCGCTTCCTCACGAAGACCTAGGGAAATTTGAGGAAGCCCATCATTGGAATATACAAGCTGAGTTCTATAATGAAAAATTCCCACTAGTATATGAAAGTGACAACATAGGAGACTCTCTATCATGAAGATCATGGTGCTACTTTAAAGCACAAGTGTGGTAAAAGGATAGTAACATTGTCCCTTCTCTCTTTTTCTCTCATTTTTTTGGTGGGATTCTTTGGCCTCTTTTTTAATTGGGCTTCTTTGGCCTCTTTTATTTTACATAAAGTTCGGAGTCTCATCCCGACTTGTGGGGGAATCATAGTCTCCATCATCCTTTCCTCACTTGGGACAATGCTCTAATAATTCAGATCATCACACTTTTATTTACTTACAACTCAAGAATTACAACTCAATACTTAGAACAAAATATGACCCTATGTGAATGCCTCTGGCGGTGTACCGGGATATGCAATGAATCAAGAGGGACATGTATGAAAGAATTATGAAGGTGGCTTTGCCACAAATACGATGTCAATTACATGATCATGCAAAGGCAATATGACAATGATGGAGCGTGTCATAATAAATGGAACGGTGGAAAGTTGCATCGCAATATATCTTGGAACGGCTATGGAAATGCCATAATAGGTAGGTATAGTGGCTGTTTTGAGGAAGGTAAATGGTGGGTGTATGGTACCGACGAAAGTTGCACGGCACAAGAGAGGCTAGCGATGGTGGAAGGGTGAGAGTGCGTATAATCCATGGACTCAACATTAGTCATAAAGAACTCATATACTACACGCATGCTCCTAGGGGAAGGTGAGGGAGTCCCGGATTAGGGGGTCCTCGGATAGCCGGACTATATGCTTATGCCGGACTGTTGGACTATGAAGATACTAGTTTGAAGACTTCTTCCCGTGTCCCAGTGGGACTCTCCTTTGTGTGGAAGGCAAGCTTGGCAATTCGGATATGTAGATTCGCTTCTCTGTAACCGACTCTGTGTAACCCTAGCCCCCTCCGGTGTCTATATAAACTGGAGGGTTTAGTCCGTAGGACAAGAACAACAATCATAATCATATGCTAGCTTCTAGGGTTTAGCCTCTACGATCTTGTGGTAGATCAACTCTTGTAATACTCATATCATCAAGATCAATCAAGCAGGAAGTAGGGTATTACCTCCATAGAGAGGGCCCGAACCTGGGTAAACATCGTGTCCCCCGCCTCCTGTTACCATTAGCCTTAGATGCACAGTTCTGGGACCCCTACCCGAGATCCGCTGGTTTTGACACCGACATTGGTGCTTTCATTGAGAGTTCCACTGTGTCGTCACGGTAAGGCCTAATGGATCCTTCAATCGTCTACAGCGACGTGATCCAGGGTGAGGTTTTCCTCCCCGGACAGATCTTCGTATTCGGGGGCTTCGCACTGCGGGCCAACTCACTTGGCTATCTAGACCAGATCGATAGTTATGCCCCTGGCCATCAGGTCAGGTTCGGAAGCCTGAATTACACTGCCTCCGCGGAGACTTGATCTTCGACGGATTTGAGACCATAACGGGTGCACCCCACAGTCGCGATGAGCATGACCTAGATCTGCCATCGGACGGTGTTCTGGAGATCGCACCTGCAGCTGCCCTGGCTCTAAATCCGGAGCAGATCGTGCCATCCGAGGACGGGTGGATGGACCCCGCCAAGGAGGCCGCACACTCAGCAGCGATAGAGCCGAACACAGACTTCACCTCCAATGAGGTCTATGTCATCGGACCCTCGGACTCATCTCCAGCCATGGGCTCCGGACCGCGCGCATCCGTGCCCATCGAACCTGACTGGGCACCGAACATGGAGTTTAGCTCCGCGGATATATTTTAGCACTCGCCCTTGGGGGATGTGCTAAACTCATTAAAATCTCTCTCCCAGTCAGGCGACTCTTGGCCGAACTATGTCCGGCTTGAGTGGGAAGCGGACGACGAAGAAATTCGTAACCCACCCACCACCCACTTAATAGCCACTGTCAAGGACTTAACCGACATGATTGATTTTGACTCCGAAGACATCGACGGTATGGACGACGATGGCGGAGAAGAACAGGAACCTCCGCCCACAGGGCGCTGGACTACCACCTCATCATCTGATATATATATGGTGGACACACCCAAACAAAGCAATGGCGATGAGGCAACGGAGGATAATCCCCTTGAGAAGCAATCTAAGCGCCGGAATCAGCGGCGCCGCTCTAAGCCCCGCCATAACAAAAATAGCGATACCGACACAAGAGACAATAGCACTCCGCATGATGCCGAAGACGAAAACAATCCCACCCAGCCAAGCTTCGAGCAAGCCGGATGGGAGGATGGGCAAGCTAGCCTTGACAAACAGGCAACGGATGGAGACTCGGAGGATGACAATTACATGCCTCTCTCCGAAGACAAGATGAGCCTTGACGATGAAGAATTTATCGTGCCTGAGGATCCCGTCGAGCAGGAGCACTTCAAGCGCCAGCTTATAGCCACTGCAAAAAGCCTGAAGAAAAAACAACAGCAGCTTCAAGCTGATCAAGATCTGCTAACTGATAGATGGACTAAGGTCCTGGCAGCCGAGGAATACGGACTCGAGCGCCCAACCAAAAGTGACCCGAAGCGCGGGTTGTTACCTTAATTCGAGGAGGAGGCACTAGAGCCTACACTACGAGCACAGGATGTGGCTGACCGGCCACCTCGTGGCCGAGACAAAGCAGCGTATCAAA
Organism: Triticum dicoccoides; assembly: GCF_002162155.2. Taxonomy (NCBI): domain Eukaryota; kingdom Viridiplantae; phylum Streptophyta; class Magnoliopsida; order Poales; family Poaceae; genus Triticum; species Triticum dicoccoides. Next base: position 569,577,654 of record NC_041389.1, on the reverse strand, counting down.
CCGAACACCAGCCCGCACCCCGTCGCCAAACAAATAAAAACACGAAGGCCCGGGGCTACACGCATGACCGGTGAGGCGAATTGGAAAACAAAGCAGGACAATCAAGATCGATCTACGGATCACGGGGGCGCGCCCCAACACATGACGATGACCGCCACACTGGATATACTAAATACAAATCTGGCCGAGCCAAATACAACATACCAGACTCATTTGAACTGCGTCGTGATGTAGCCCGGCATAGAGGCGCCGCACACCCCCTATGCTTCACCGACGAAGTAATGGAGCATCAATTCCCAGAAGGGTTCAAGCCCGTGAACATCGAACCATATGATGGAACAACAGACCCCGCGGTATGGATAGAAGATTTCCTTCTCCACATTCACATGGCCCGTGGCAATGATCTACATGCCATCAAGTACCTCCCACTAAAGCTCATGGGACCGGCTTGGCATTGGCTGAATAGCCTGCCGGCGAACTCCATAGGCAGTTGGGAGAACCTGGAAGACGCATTCCTTGAAAACTTCCAGGGTGCTTATGTGCGACCACCGGACGCTGATGACTTAAGTCACATAACCCAACAGCCCGGAGAGTCAGCCAGGAAATTTTGGACTCGGTTCCTAACTAAAAAGAACCAAATTATCGACTGTTCGGACGCTGAAGCCCTAGCGGCCTTTAAGCATAACATCCGTGACGAGTGGCTTGCCCGACACCTCGGCCAAGAGAAGCCGAAATCCATGGCAGCCCTTACGACACTTATGACCCACTTTTGTGCAGGCGAGGACAGCTGGTTGGCTCGTAGCAACAACACATCAAGAAATCCTGGCACTTCAGATGCCAGAGATAACAACGGCAAGCCCCGGCGCAACAGACGCAAGCGTCACAATAATGGCGATAACGCCGAAGACACGGCCGTCAATTCCAGATTCAGTGGCTCTAAGTCCGGTCAGCGGAAAAAGGCATTCAAAATAAACAACCCAGGCCCGTCCAGTCTAGACCGCATACTCGATCGCTCATGTCAAATCCACGGCACCCCCGATAAACCAGCCAACCATAACAACAGAGAATGTTGGGTATTCAAATAGGCCGGCAAGTTGAATGCCGAAAACAAGGAGTGATGATGACGAGGAGCCTCTGCCACCGAACACAGGAGGATAGTTTCCCCGAGTAAAAACGGTAAATTTGATATACGCCACCCATATCCCCAAGCAGGAGCAAAAGCGTGCTCTAAGGGACGTCTATGCGATGGAGCCAGTCGCCCCAAAGTTCAACCCATGGTCTTCTTGCCCGATCACCTTTGATCACAGGGACCATCCGACCAGTATCCGTCATGGCGGTTCGGCCACACTGGTCCTTGACCCTATCATCGACGGATTCCACCTCACACGAGTCCTCATGGACGGTGGCAGCAGCCTGAACCTGCTCTATCAGGATACAAGGCGCAAAATGGGCATCAATCCCTCAAGGATCAAACCCACCAATACCACCTTCAAGGGTGTCATACCAGGTGTAGAGGCCTGTTGCACGGGCTCAATCACACTGGAAGTAGTCTTCGGATCTCCGGACAACTTCTGAAGCGAGGAGTTAATCTTCGATATCGTCCCCTTCTGTAATGGCTATCATGCACTGCTCGGACGAACCGCATTCGCCAGATTCAATGTCGTGCCGCACTATGCCTTCCTCAAGCTCAAGATGCCCGGACCTCGCGGGGTTATAATAGTCAATGGAAAGAGCGCTCCCTCTGTGCGGAGGAGCACACTACGGCCCTCACAGCAAAAGTACAGAGCAGCCTTCTTAGGTAGACCCCCAATTCGGCTATAAAGCCTTCGGACACCGTCAAGCGAGTCCAAAGTACTCTACAACAGGATTGTCCAGACCGTCCAGAGCTCGCCTAGCAATTCGGCCTCCGTCCTAGTCCTAGTCAAGCGGTGAAATTTGTGCCGCACGTACATAATTACGCACTAAAAATACCATGGGCATAGACGGAGGCACGACTAGAATGCGGTTCACAATGCGGCTCAACCGCCCCAGGATCGTATACCTTCACCCTTTTCTTTCTTTCAGGTCCCTATTTTCTCAAGGCTCTTCCGATAACCTAATTATCGGATCCAATGCGGGACGGAAACACCAAGGAGGCAAGGAGCTTTGACGTACAAGGGAATCCCCAGGTGGTCTATGTTAACGATCGCTATAACTGTTTTACATACCCACACGCAGCTCGCTCTTGGTTGTGACATGTCAAATATTCCTATTTTGCTTATCGCAGTACTTGTATACATACGCCTTGGCGTATCATTTAAATAAGCAATGGATAATAATGTACAGCGTAAGCTTATTATTACATTTCTTTTCTTTTTCCTTGACTGTTTATTTTTTACAAATCGCACCCATACACTTTGATACGTTCAGTTTGCCAGGGGCTCCAATGTACCACATAACACAACAAGAAAGTCCGAACACTTTTGATAGTGCGGCACCCCGAACTTATAGCATTGTATCATCAGCTCCGAATCATGTCTTGGGTCAATAGTTAGGTTGCTCGGCTCCCATGTTTTGCTGCCTTACGTTCCGCTATATCGGCTAAGGTGGCACAGGGAGAACTACTGCGATTGTGTCCCGGTTCTTCCGGATGAGCACCTCAGTAGAGAAAGCCGAAAACTGACTGCCATAATGCGGCGAGAGTTGGTCGCTGTTCGAGAGGTTTCCAATCGCTAAAGATTTTTTCTGCTTTGGGCGAGGAATCTGTCTTTGTACGATTTAGGCATGTATAGCGCCCCAAATTCGGCATTCCAAATACCAGGGGCAATGCCAAAATTTAAAATTATAGAACTTCTATGGCTAAGTGAGGGTGATAAAGCTGTATAGTCCGATTGCCTTGTTCGTTGCGCTAAACACCTCCTTAAAGGGCCAAAAATTTGGATAAAGAGTGTTTAGATTTATCCCGAACACCCCTGTACTAGTTACATGGGGGCAGAAGAGCCGACAACTAGCCAACTCTCAGATTTTATAAACGGCCGCACATAAGGTAAAATTTTAAATCAACAAGCGTTATATTGCGCAAAAGAACTTGTTTCATATTACAGGATACAATGAGTACATTAACTCAAAGATTACATCCTTAGCACATTGCTCCGCCACAAGGCGGGAGCCCTTCAAGACACTGTCATAATACTTTTCGGCCAGCAGTGCTCCTTGCCCTTCGGCGGCCCCTCCGTCATCAGCTTCTCGGCATCCATCTTCGCCCAGTGCACTTTTGCGCGGGCGAAGGCCATTCGCACACCTTCAATGCAAACTGACCGCTTTATGACTTGAAGCCATGGGCAGGCACTCACAAGCCGCTTTACGAGGCCGAAGTAGCTGCTGGGCAGAGGCTCGGCAGGCCATAGCCGGACTATGAGGTCCTTCATGGCCAGTTCGGCCGCCTTGTGCAGTTCGACCAATTGCTTCAGCTGGTCGCTCAAGGGCATCGGATGTTTGGTCCCAATATACCGAGACCAGAAAAACTTCTCCGTCGAGCTCCCTTCTTCTACTTGGTAGAACTCTGCGACATCAAATATGCTGCACGGCAGATCTACGAATGCTCCTAGAGAGCTCCAAATTCAGGTAAGTAAAAGGAAAGTCTCCTTCACATGCTTGCTTTGGATAATGAATGCATTACCCGCCGCAATCTTCTTGGCCGCCCGAATCTCCTGGAGGGCCTTTTGGGCTTCGGCTTTGGTGTCTCGCACGCTCTGGAGGGCCTTAGCAAGCTCGGACTCTTGATTCTTAGAGTCACGCTCTAGGGACTCATATTTTCGAACGAAATTCTGGAGCTCTTCCTGGACCTTGTTGACCCGGGCCTCTTGCTTCTCGCGCTCGGCGCGTTTCTTGGACGCTTTGTCCTTGGCCTCGGTCAGCGCCTTCTTAAGGGCCACCACTTCGGTCGTGGCCCCTATTGAAGTTCATGACGCTTCTATTAGCAAAAACCATTTTTCTTTTATAAATATATAGACGGGGTATTGTGTACCTTTGTTTTCCACGAGCTGCCTCTTCACGAGGCCGAGCTCTCCCTCGGTTCGCTCCAGGTCCCGCTTCAGTCCGGAGACCTCCGCAGTATGAGAGGCAGCGGCCAGTAGTGATGCCTGCTTATTCACATAGACATCTTCTGTTAGACTCCTGTGGATGTTATTTGATCCTCTATTCGGCCTTTCTTTCCGAACAGCAAACAGAGCATCAGGGGCTACTGTCTATGTTGTGATATTTTCCTACGATTTTATTACTTACCTCAAAGCCTATTAGGAGGCTAGCGCAGGCTTCGGTCAATTCGCTTTTGGGGGACCGGACTTTCTCAATCACTATACTCTTAAGAGTACGGTGCTCTTCATCAATGGAAGCGTCGCGAAGCGCTTCCAGCAAGTTGTCTGATGCCTCTGGATGGACAGAGGTCATCGGTACAGGCGGCTCGCCCCCCTTAGAGAGAGGCTGCCTGCCTGACTTCGGAACCGCTCGGGTTTCTGGAGCCGTATTCGGCTGGGGGCCAAACTTGTTGCGGCCCCTATTATCGGAGTCCATGGGGGTCTTTCCTCCCATGTGCCCGGTGATTGGGATTTCGCCTGGGGGCGTCTCCAGAACTGTCTCCCCCGGGTCTGGTATCCTCAGAGACAACACCTCGATGTCATCCGCGGGCCTCGGGGAGGAGGCTGTCGGGAGTGAATCGTTGTTCAGCACCGATGGGCCAAGGGACCCCTCCGAAGAGGATACCTTGATGTGGGATTTGGCCGGATTGCATATGCATGTTCGGCATGGAAAGAGGCAATAAAGCAAAACATACTGGAAGTATTATAGCATCCAGATACTTACGACTTAGCCAGGGTTTGTCCCTGGGCAACCACTCCTCGCCACTGTAGGTGGCTGTGGTGGAGTGGTACGGAAGGAAGGTCTTTCCCTTCTTGGACGCCTCGACCTCCCACTGTGGGGCGGCCTTTCTCTTCTTTCCCCCTGGTTGGGGGGGGGAGGGTTTTCCTCTTCCTCCTCCTCGTCTTCTTTGGAGGAGTGTGCCTCGGTGTCTTCGGACGTCGTGTCCGATACAACCTTGCGCCGGAGACCTTTCCTGGTCCCCGCGGCCTTCTTCTTGGCCTTCTTCTCCGGTACCTCATAGGGCACCGGAAACAACATCTTCATTAGAAGAGTCGATTCTGGATCTTCAGGTAGCGGAGCCAGACAGTCAATCCACTTTGCTATCGCTACCCAGTCCTGTTAAATTGGCATGGATGCTTAGATTCCTCCTGCGAATGTGCTGGTAAAAGGCACATCTTGCAAAATACAAAAACTCACCGGATGGGCTTGGCGTTTTGTGCTGAGTACGTGATCTTCGGTTATAGGTGGAGGGACCTCGTTGGCCTTGAAGAGCACCTTCTAGACGTCTTCGTGCGTCATGCCAAAAAGCCTTGCAGCATCTGGTGTTCGGCCGGGTCGAACTCCCACAGATTGTAAGCCCGTCTTTGACACGGAAGGATCCGGCAGATGAGCATGATCTGGACCACGTTGACAAGCTTGATCTTCTTGCCTATCATATTTTGGACACAGGTCTGATGTCCGGTCAGCTCCACCGATGAGCCCCAGGCTAAGCCCTTCTCTTTCCAGGAGGTTAGCTGCATGGGACACTGGATCAAAATTCAGGGGTCGCCGCCCAGTTGGTGTCGTGCGGCTCGGTGATGTAGAACCACCCCAATTGCCACCCCTTCATGGTCTCCACGAAGGAGCCTTCGAGCCAGGTGACATTGGGCATCTTGCCCACCATGGTGCCCCCCACTCTGCTTGCTGGCCGACCACCACCTTTGGCTTCACGTTGACGGTCCTCAGCCATAGGCCGAAGTGGGGCGTAATGCGGAGGAAGGCCTCGCACACGACGATAAACGCCGAGATGTTGAGGATGAAATTGGGGGCCGGATCATGGAAGTCCAGCCCATAGTAGAACATAAGTCCACGGACGAACGGGTGGAGGGGGAATCCCAGTCTGCGGACGAAGTGAGAGAGGAATACAACCCTTTCCTGGGGTTTCAGGGTAGGCACAATCTTCCCTTCTGCCGGAATCCGGTGCACGATGTTTGCGGACAGGTATCCGGCCTCCCGAAGCTTCGTGATGTCTGCTTCCGTAACGGAGGAGGCCATCCACTTGCCTCCCGCTCCGGACATGCTTGGAATCACTTTACAAACAAGGTGAGAACTTGGGCGTTGGAGCTCGAGAATGGATGAGTAGGGGAAGGAGAAGGCATGGGTGAAAAGGGGGGATCCTTATCTCTTTATAAAGGCGCTAGAAACCATGCGCCTCCCCACTTGCCCTGTAAACTCGCTTATTCCCCAAGCGCCCTGTTGATAGCGCGGTTGGGTTACCCACACCCATATTGATGAGAATCCTGTGATAAGGGGACACGATCTCTGCTTTGACAAGACATGCCAATAAAACCGACTCGCAAGATGCGTAGTAGCAGGTTGAGAAAAACGGTTTGTATAATGACCGGACCGCGGCGTGATGTCACGCTATGAAAAAGTTGTCAGCAGATTAGACTTGTGGAATATTGTGCTCTCTACGGTGGTATGTGGAATTTGTTTTGTAGAGCCAGACACGATCCTTGTGTTCAAGATCTTCTTTGAAGTATTCGGAGAAGGAACCCTCCTTGCAATGCTGAAGACAATCTGTGCGCCAGAATCATCGTCATTGAAGCCTGGTTCAGGGGCTACTCAGGGAGTCCCAGATTAGGGGGTCCTCGGACAGCCGGACTATATGCTTATGCCAGACTGTTGGACTATGAAGATACTAGATTGAAGACTTCGTCCCGTGTCCGGGTGGGACTCTCCTTTGCGTGGAAGGCAAGCTTGGCAAGTCAGATATGTATATTACCTTCTCTGTAACCGACTCTGTGTAACCCTAGCCCCCTCGGGTGTCTATATAAACTGGAGGGTTTAGTCCGTAGGACAAGAACAACAATCATAATCATAGGCTAGCTTCTAGGGTTTAGCCTCTACGATCTCGTGGTAGATCAACTCCTGTAATACTCATATCATCAAGATCAGTCAAGCAGGAAGTAGGGTATTACCTCCATAGTGAGGGCCCGAACCTGGGTAAACATCGTGTCCCCCTTCTCCTGTTACCATTAGCCTTAGACGCACAGTTCGGGACCCCTAGTCGAGATCCGCTGGTTTTGACACCGACAGAAGGGTTGGTAGGAGTTAACCATCGCGTGATCCCGACCTCCAGACATAAGGAAGACAATCAATAAATAAATCATGCTCCAACTTCATCACATAAGAGTTCACCATACGTGCATGCTAAGGGAATCACAAACTTTTAACACAAGTCCTTCTCAAATTCACAACTACCCAACTAGCATGACTCTAATATTACCATCCTCATATCTCAAAACAATCATAAAGTATCAAACTTCTCATAATATTCAATGCACTTTATATGGTAGTTTTTATTATACCTATCTTGGATGCTCATCATATTAGGACTAATTTTATAACCAAAGCAAATACCATGCTGTTCTAAAAGACTCTGAAAATAATATAAGTGAAGCATGAGAGATCAATAATTTCTACAAAATAAAACCACCGCCGTGCTCTAAAAAGATATTAGTGAAGCACTAGAGCAAAATTGTCTAGCTCAAAAGATATAAGTGAAGCACATAGAGTATTCTAATAAATTCCGAATCATGTGTGCCTCTCCCAAAGGTTTTGTACAGCAAGGATGATTGTGGTAAACTAAAAATCAAAGACCTAGATCATACAAGACGCTCCAAGCAACACACATATCATGTGGTGAATAAAAATATAGCTCCAATTAAAGTTACTGATAGACGAAGACAAAAGAGGGGATGCCTTCCGGGGCATCCCCAAGCTTAGGCTTTTGGTTGTCCTTGAATTTTACCTTGGGGTGCCATGGGCATCCCCAAGCTTAGGCTCTTTCCATACTTATTCCATAATCCACCAAAACTTGCAAACTTCACAACACAAAACTCAACAGAAAATCTCATGAGCTCCGTTAGTGAAAGAAACCAAACCACCACTTTAAGGTACTGTAGTGAACTCATTCTTTATTTATATTGGTCTTAAACCTACTGTATT
>NC_041389.1:569499189-569569100 GCF_002162155.2 Triticum dicoccoides | reverse complement strand
GATACTAGCCATAGATTCATCAAAATAAGGAAACAACACACGAAAAACAGAATCTGTCAAAAACAGAACAGTCTGTAGCAATCTGTAACTTTAGAATACTTCTGGAACTCTAACAATCCTAACAAAATAGGAAGTCCTAGACAATTTGTATATTAATCTTATGCAAAAAGAATCAACTAAAAATCACGTTTCTGTGATTTATTAAAATTATTCTCGTGCGTGCAAAAGTTTCTGTTTTTCAGCAAGATCAAATTAACTATCACCCAAGATGATCCTATAGTATCTACTTGGCACAAACACTAATTAAAACATAAAAACACATCTAAACAGAAGCTAGATAAATTATTTAATACAAAACAGGAGCAAAAAGTGAAGAACAAAAATAAAGTTGGGTTGCCTCCCAACAAGCGCTATCGTTTAACGCCCCTAGATAGGCATAAAAGCAAGAATAGATCTAAGTATTGCCATCTTTGGTATTCAGTTCATAAGTGGCTCTCATAATAGATTTATAAGGCAATAGTATCTTCTTTCTAGGAAAGTGTTCCATGCCTTTCCTTAATGGAAATTGGAATCTAATATTTCCTTCCTTCATATCAATAATTGCACCAATCATTCTAAGGAAAGGTCTACCAAGAATAATAGGACATGAAAGATTGCAATCTATATCAAGAACAATAAAATCTACGGGCACATAATTCCTATTTGCAAGAATAAGAACATCATTAATCCTTCCCATAGGTTTCTTTATAGTGGAATCCGCAAGGTGCAGGTTTCAAGAGCAATCATCAAAATCATGGAAACCTAACACATCACATAAAGTTTTTGGAATCTCGGAAACACTAGCACCCAAATCACACAAAGCATAGCATTCATGATCTTTAATTTTATTTTAATAGTAGGTTTTCCAACTCATCATAAAGTTTTCTAGGGATAGAAACTTCCAATTCAAGTTTTTCCTCATAAGATTGCATTAAAGCATCAACGATATGTTTGATAAAAGCTTTTTTTGGCTATAAGCATGACAAGAATTCAACACGGATTGCAACAAGGAAATACAATCTATTAAAGAACAATTATCATAATTAAATTCCTTGAAATCCAAAATAGTGGGTTCATTGCTATGTAAAGTTTTGACCTCTCCAATCCCACTTTTACCAATATTTGCATCAAGATCTAAAAACTCCAAATTATCGGGACGCCTTTTAACTAAAGTTGACTCATCTCCAGTCCCATCATTATCAAGATTCATATTGCAAAACAAAGATTTAATAGGGGACACATCAATAACTTTTAGATCTTCATCATTATTTCCCTCTAACCCTTCTAGTTTGGCGGCCATCTTATTAACTAAGGTGGGCTGCTTATCAGAAATTTGGGCAATAGATTTTTCAAGACAAGCAAACTGAGAGTTCAATACATAAAATTCCTTAGACATATCATCAAGCTCTTTATTCATGTATTCCATAAAGCTTTTTTGCTCTTTAAGCTTGTTTCTAAAGAAATTATTATGCTCAAATTGTAAAGTCATAAAGCGTCTAACGTTGTTTTCGATTTCTTCCAACCTTCTAAGATGAAGATCAATGTTTTTAGGTAAGGCCATCAAGGAAAACAAGCAAACAAGAAGCAAGCGAAAAAGAGGCGAACACAAGGAGAGGGCGAATAAACGGCAAGGGTGAAGTGTGGGAGAGGAAAACGAGAGGCAAATAGCAAATAATGTAATGTGAGGGAGAAGAGTTTGTGATGGGTACTTGGTATGTCTTGACTCGTGCGAAGACCTCCCCGGCAACGGCGCCAGAAATCCTTCTTGCTACCTCTTGAGCACTGCGTTGGTTTTCCCTTGAAGAGGAAAGGGTCATGCAGCAAAGTAGCATAAGTATTTCCCTCAGTTTTGAGAACCAAGGTATCAATCTATTAGGAGGCTACAAGCAAGTCCCTCGTACCTACACAAACAAACAAGAACCTCGCAACCAACACAATAAAGGGGTTGTCAATCCCTTAACGGCCACTTGCGAAAGTGAGATCTGATAGAGATAATAAGATACGATAAATATTTTTGGTATTTTTATGATATAGATTGAAAAGTAAAGACTGCAAAATAAAGTAGATCGGAAACTTATATGATGGAAAATAGACCCGAGGGTCATAGGTACCACTAGTGGCTTCTCTCAGGATAGCATAAGTATTACGGTGGGTGAACAAATTACTGTCGAGCAATTGATAGAAAAGTGCATAGTTATGAGAATATCTAGGCATGATCATGTATATAGGCATCACGTATGCAACAAGTAGACCGACTCCTGCCTGCATCTACTACTATTACTCCACACATCGACCGCTATCCAGCATGCATCTAGAGTATTAAGTTCATAAAAACAGAGTAACGCATTAGGCAAGATGACATGATGTAGAGGGATAAACTCAAGCAATATGATATAAACCCCATCTTTTATCCTCGATGGAAACAATACAATACGTGCCTTGCTGCCCCTACTGTCACTGCGAAAGGACACCGCAAGATTGAACCCAAAGCTAAGCACTTCTCCCATTGCAAGAAAGATCAATCTAGTAGGCCAAACCAAACTGATAATTCGAAGAGACTTGCAAAGATAACTAATCATACATAAAAGAATTCAGAGGAGATTCAAATATTTCTCATAGATAAACTTGATCATAAACCCACAATTCATTGGATCTCGATAAACACACCGCAAAAAGAGTTACATCAAATAGATCTCCAAGAAGATCGAGGAGAACATTGTATTGAGATTCAAAGAGAGAGAAGAAGCCATCTAGCTAATAACTATGGACCCGAAGGTCTATGGTAAACTACTCACAACTCATCGGAGAGGCTATGGTGTTGATGTAGAAGCCCTCCGTGATTGATTCCCCCTTCGGCGGAGCGCCGGAAAAGGCTCCAAGATGGGACCTCACGGGTACATAAGGTTGCGGCGGTGGAAATAGGATTTCGTGCTGCTCCTAGATGGTTTTGGGGTACGTAGATATATATAGGCGAAGGAAGTCGGTCAGGGGAGCCACGAGGGTGGGGGGCACGCCCACCCCCCTAGGGCGCGCCCTGGACCCTCGTGGCCGCCTCGTTTACTTATTAACATCCACTCCAAGTCTCCTGGATTGCGTTTGTTCCAAAATAACTCTTCCGAAGGTTTCATTCCGTTTGGACTCCGTTTGATATTCCTTTTCTGCGAAACACTGAAATGGGCAAAAAAACGACAATTTGGGTTGGGCCTCCGGTTAATAGGTTAGTCCCAAAAATAAAATAAAAGTGTATAGTAATGCCCATAAACATCCAAAACGGGTAATATAATAGCATGGAACAATCAAAACTTATAGATACGTTGGAGATGTATCAGTTCACCCACCGTATTATTTATTATCTTGAGAGAAGCCACTAGTGAAACCTATGGCCCCCGAGTCCCTTTTCCATCATATAAGGTCTCTTTTCCATCATATAAGTTTCCGATCTACTATTTTGCAATCTTTTACTTTCCGATCTATAAACCAAAAATACCAAAAATATTTACTTTACCGTTTATCTATCTCTATCAGATCTCACTTTTGCAAGTAACCGTGAAGGGATTGACAACTGCTTTATCGCGTTGAGTGCAAGTTTGTTTGATTGTTTGTGTAGGTATTCAATGACTTGTTGTCTCCTACTGGATTGATACCTTGGTTCTCAAACTGAGGGAAATACTTACTCTACTTTGTTGCATCACCCTTTCCTCTTCAAGGGAAAAACCAACGGAAGCTCAAGAGGTAGCATGGGGCGCACTAGCCCCTAGTGGCTGGTGCATTTCCCCTCTTGGCCCATTAGGCCCATATCTTTTGTCGGGGGCGCCCGAAACCCCTTCTGGTGACCCGATATGTACTCAATACCCACCACAACACTTTAAGTGTCCGAATACTATCGTACTATGTATCAATCTTTACCTCTCGACCATTTCGAGACTCCTCGTCACATCTGTGATCTCATCAGGGACTCCGAACAACATGCGGTCACAAAATCACATAACTCATATAATATAATATCTTCATCGAACATTAAGCGTGCGGACCCTACGGGTTCGAGTGCTATGTAGACATGACTGAGAAACCTCTCCGGTCAATAACCAATAGCGGAACCTGGATGCCCATATTGGCTCCTACATATTCTATGAAGATCTTTATCGGTCAAACCGTTATGACAACATATTAATTCCCTTTGTCCATCGGTATGCTACTTGCTCGAGATTCGATCGTCGGTATCTTCATACCTTATTTAATCTCGTTACCGGCAAGTCTCTTTACTCGTTCCATAATACATCATCCTGCAACTAACTCATTAGTCACTTTGCTTGCAAGGCTTCTTATTATGTGTATTACCGAGAGGGCCCGGAGATACCTCTCCGATACTCGGAGTGACAAATCCTAATCTCGATCTATGCCAACTCAACAAACACCTTTGGAGATACCTGTAGAGCATCTTTATAACCATCCAGTTATGTTGTGACGTTTGTCAGCACAAAAGGCATTCCTCCGGTATCCAGGAGTTGCATAATCTCATAGTCGAAGAAAGATGTATGTGACATGAAGAAAACGATAGCAATAAAACTGAATGATCAATATGCTAAGCTAACGGATGGGTCTTATCCATCGCATCATTCTCCTAATTATGTGATCCCATTATCAAATGACAACTCATGTCCATGGTTAGGAAACCTTAACCATCTTTGATCAACGAGCTAGTCAAGTAGAGGCTCACTACGGACACAGTGCTTGTCTATATATTCACACATGTATTTAGGTTTCCGATTAATACAATTCTAGCATGAATAATAAACATTTATCATTAATAAGGAAATATAAAATAACAACTTTATTATTGCCTCTAGGGCATATTTCCTTCAAGGGGCCTATCGTTTCGCCTCCCGACGTATTCACCTCAAGCGTGATGTCAACCATAATAACTCATGCCCACTCATATCCAACAGGATATATGTGCCTAGATCTTTCCTCGCCATATGATGCTTGCAAAAAGAGAAAATAAAAAGGAATAGGGAAGAATACTTTGACTCTTACATAAAAGTAAATGCATAAAAGTAAAAGATAGGCCCTTCGCAGAGGGACGCAAAGGTTTCCATGCGCTTTTTGTTTGTATGCCAAATCCTTTAATGGAAAATAACGTCACGTTGTATTGCCCCTTATGATAACAACCTTTATTATGCAGTCTGTCGCTTTTATTATTTTGCCATCACAAGTTCGTACAACACTCAATTTTCTCTTACACTAAATGATCCAACACATTAGAAGCAATTTTTATTGCCTTATTGCACTGATGACAACTTACTTGAAGGATCTTACTCAATCCATAGGTAGGTATGGTGGCCTCTCAAAATAAGATTTTGGGTTTAAGGTTTTTGGATGTACAAGTAGTATCTCTACTTAGTGCAAAGTTTTTGGCTAGCAAAGATGTTGAGCAAGCACCACATGTTGAAGGATCTATGACAATGTAAGTTCTATGGGAATATGAACAAACATAAATCATTACGTTGTCTTCCTTGTCCAACGTCAACAATTTTGACACTTAATATTTAATGGGGGCTCAAAATCATAAAAGATGTCCAAGATAGTATATTTGCATGTGAATCTTCTCTTCCCTTATTAATTCTTTCATGAATTGCATAATTGACCAATGGTATGTTTGTCAGTCTCCAATGAATTGCATACTTGTACTTTTCTTTATGTAATGTCATTACTTAATATAAGATTAGCATATGATCTTTTTCATTTATTTTCCTTTCTTTTTATTGAAACAAAAAAGGGTAAAGAAACAAAACTCAAACTACTCTTTATTATATATCTCGCACACGATTACATAGAGAGAAAGATCACTAAGAAAGCACTCAAAAAGAAAGGATTGAACTAAACTTTTATTCAACTAAATCATAGGATAACTAAAGATCGAACAAAAATAGATAAAGGGAAGGATAGTAGTGGTGATACGATACCAGGGCACCTCCCCCAAGCTTGGCACAAGCCAAGGGGAGTGCCCATACCATGAACTCAAGTTTCTTTTGTTGGGGAAGATGATGATGGTGGTGATGATGTAGTAGCGTCACATTTCAGGCTCAAGAGGTGCTCCAATCTACGAATAATGCTCTAGGGGGCGAAGACATGCTCTTGCAACAAAATATTTTCACGAGTGAGATACTTATTCTGTACACTAACCATTTCAATGATCCTAAAAGCTTCAATTTTAGTAGGGGTAAGATGATCATAGTAAGGCTGAAGGATGTCTTCTTCTTCCACTGCTGGAACGGCTTGCCCCTCTGCCGGAACATGATCTCCCGCGACTTCCTTGACCTTGTCACCCTTGATGGTATTCTCTGGTTCCTCTCTTTTTAGCTCAATATTCATTAACCAAGCATCTCCTTATACTTTTTCAGAGGAAGGAGAAGACATGATGCCTGGCTTGATAGATCTGACAGAAGACAGCAAGAAAGAAGAACAAAGGATTTCTCCGTGATATAGTGTTTAATATGTTCAGGGGGTGTATAAAGTCTTTTTTATCTTGGGAAACAAGCAAACGGGAGGAAAAGGGAGTTGGGAAGGTTCCCAAGGTGGGCACAACCCACCTGGGCGCGCCAGGGGGCCCAAGCGCGTCCTGGTGTCTTGTCCACCCCTCGGGTGCCTTCCTGGTTGTTTCTTATTTTACTAATTTTTGTAATATTCCAAAACTGACAAAAAATATTTTTGCGGACTTTTCAGAGTCCGTTTACTTACCGTATAACGTGCCTCCTCTTTTTCAGTATTCTGGAGAGTTCCAGAAGGTTTCCTTTGTGTGTTCCTCTGGCGTCATGGTTTGAATAATATTGCTTTCAGCATTAATAGGCGTCCCTCAGATATAGTACTTAATTCTTTGCCCATTGACCACCTTCGGATCTATATCTTCGGCATTATTGATCTTCATGGATCCGGAGTGATAAACCTCCTCGATAACATATGGTCCTTCCCATTTAGAGAGAAGTTTTCCTGCAAAGAATCTGAAACGAGAGTTGTACAGAAGAACATATTCTCCAACTTTGAATTTCCACTTTTGGATTCTTTTGTCATGCCATCTTTAAACTTTTTCTTTGAATAATTTGGCATTTTCATAAGCTTGGGTTATCCATTCATCTAATGAGCTAATATCAAATAACCACTTTTCACCGGCAAGTTTGAAATCATAGTTGAGTTCTTTAATTGCTCGATATGCTTTATGTTCTAGCTCAAGAGGCAAATGACAAGCTTTTCCATAAACCATTTTATAAGGAGACACACCCATAGGATTTGTATATGTTGTTCTGTAGGCCCAAAGTGCATCATCCAATTTCTTAGACCAATTCTTTCGAGACCTATTAACAGTTTTTTGTAATATGAGTTTTATTTCTCTATTTCTAAGTTCAACTTGACCACTAGGTAGAGCATGATAGGTTGATGCAATTATATGGTTAACATCATATTTAGCAAGCATTTTACTGAAAGCACCATGAATGAAGTGTGAACCACCATCAGTCATTAAATATCTAGGGACTCCAAACCTTGTGAAAATAACTTCTTTAAGCATTTTAATGGAAGTGTTATGATCAACACTACTAGTTGGAATAGCATCCGCCGACTTAGTAACATAATCAACAACGGCCAAAATGTGTGTATACCCATTGAGGAAGGAAAAGGTGCCCTATAATCAAAAACCCCAACATCAAATGGTTCAACAACAAGTGAATAATTCATAGGCATTTCTTGACGCTTAACGATATTACCAATTCGTTGACATTCATCGCAAGATAAAACAAACTTACGGGCATCTTTGAAGAGAGTAGGTCAATAAAAACCAGATTGCAATACCTTATGAGCAGTTCTATCTCCCGCATGATGCCCTCAATAAGCTTCGGAGTGACATTTCCGTAGGATTTGTTCTTGTTCATGCTCAAGTACACAATGTCTAATAATACCCATCTACTCCTTCTTTATAAATATGTGGTTCATCCCAAAAGTAATGTCTTAAATCATAGAAGATTTTTTCTTTTGTTGGTATGTGAAACTAGGTGGTATGTATTTAGCAACAATATAATTAGCGTAGTCAGCATACCAAGGAGTATTATGAGAAACATTTATTGCATCTAGTTGTTTGTTAGGAAATCTATCATCAATAGGTAGTGGGTCATCAAGGACATTTTTTAACCTAGACAAGTTATCAGCTACAGGGTTCTCAACTCCTTTTCTATCAGTGATATGCAAATCAAATTCTTGTAGCAAGAGAACCCACCTAATAAGTCTAGGTTTAGCATATTTCTTTTCCATAAGATATTTTATAGCAGCATGATCAGTGTGAACAATTACTTTGGAATCAACAATATAAGATCTGAATTTGTCACAAGCAAACACAACTGCTAAAAATTCTTTTTCTGTAGTACCATAATCCTTTGGGAACTGTCTAGAGTTTTGCTAGCATAATGAATAACATTCAATTTCTTATCAACTCTTTGTCCTAGAAAAACACTGAGGGAGTTCCGAATTAGGGGGTGTCCGGATGACCGGACTATGACCTTTGGTCGGACTCCTGGACTATGAAGATACAAGAGTAAAGACTTCGTCCCGTGTCCGGATAGGACTTTCCTTGGCGTGGAAGGCAAGCTTGGCGATACGATATGTAGATCTCCTCCCCTTGTAACCGACTCGGTGTAACCCTAGCCCTCTCCGATCTCTATATAAACCGGAGAGTTTTAGTCCGTGGGACAAACAACAATCATACCATAGGCTAGCTTCTAGGGTTTAGCCTCTCTGATCTCGTGGTAGATCAACTCTTGTACTACCAATATCATCAATATTAATCAAGCAGGAGTAGGGTTTTACCCCTATTGAGAGGGCCCAAACCTGGGTAAAAACATCGTGTCCCTTGTCTCCTGTTACCATCCGCCTAGACGCACAGTTCGGGACCCCCTACCCGAGATCCGCCGGTTTTGACACCGACATTGGTGCTTTCATAGAGAGTTACGCTGTGCCATCGCCATCAGGAAGGATGTCGCACCCCGTCTTTAAAGACGGCGTTGTTGCTAAAGGAGCTTTGGCTATCAGCCAAACTCTCCGGCTAGGTGATTTTCTAATAACCGCATGTTCGGCCGCCGCGCCGACGATGACCTCTCGGGTCATTGAAAGCAATCTCCACGTCAACTCGGAGCTCGCCGAGCAGTTAGATCCGATGGAGCTCTCTTCCTTAAATGAGCTCTTGGGTCGTATCGCCGCCCTGGGAGTCGCTACAGATTACGATCAGATTGGGCTTAAACTCGATCCGAGAGAGATTGACTCTCCCCAGGTCGCCCACCACGTCGAAGTGGTGGAGGAACAATGCGGCGAATCTTCGCCCATCCTAAGGACCAGATATGTCCGGATTCCCGACCCCTCCAGGCCGGATACCCGCCGAAGCGAGGACGTCAGTCAAGCCCTGAACCTAAAGTCAAGGAGCGGGCCAGATTCATTGGACAACATCCAAGGACACAAGCCTCCGAGTTCGGAAACTTCTTGGCCCCTGAGTCTCAGATTGGGCGAGGTTCCGGATTTAACTCCACCCGCCCACCCAAATACAAGGGATCTATCCCAAATTCGGCAAGAGCCAACAGAAACAGTACACCATTACAGGGCCAGATTCCTCCTGGTTATGAATAGGATAGAGGACTGCCACGAGGAGGATGCAATTTCATTCTTCTGCAATAATTGTACGGACATCGGGATCCTCAACGCCATAAGTCATCGTGAAATTACACGCTTCGCTGACTTGGCATCCATAGTACAAAAATACTGTGCGACGGAAAGAGTTTGGAAAACCGAAATAAAATTTTGGGACAATCCGGCTCCGAATACAATCCCAGTCCGAAATAAAAGGGCGCATTATCGCCAGGCACCTGGGCCAAACAATAAAAAACAAAAACCCTCTATAGGGTATGGAACCGTACTGAAGGGATGGCTCAATGGACCCTGTAAAATTCATAGTACAGAGGGCGTCACACCAACTCATAGCCTTAGAGCATGTTGGATACTCCGGCAGGTGGCCAGAAGTGGCGAGGAGCTTCTAACTCCAGAATCCGCAGAACATCACCCCAGAAATACCAGTACGGTATCAACAGTCTTCGAGACTTTCGCATCAAACAACATGCGGAAACGAACTCTCTGCAGCCTTACCGAAGTCTACCAGGTAGCAACAATAAACCCATGGAGTGACACGGCTATTACCTTTAACGCCAGTGACGAACCTAAATTCCGAACAGCCCGAGCACTAGCCACATTGGTCCTCAGTCTGATAGTGGACGGCTTTCGGCTTACCAAGGTACTCATGGACGGCGGCAACGGATTGAACCTCATCTATGAGGAAACCCTTCGAAAAATGGAAATAGACTGGAGCCGCATTGAGCGAAGCAACACAACCTTTAGAGGAATAATCCCTAGTCGGGAAGCATGCTGTACAGGAAAAATCAGACTGGATGTGGTGTTCGGCACGCCGGATAATTACAGCTCCGTGGAGGTCACATTTCAAGTGGTCCCGTTCAGCAGCGGATACCATGCTGTGTTAGGGCGAGAGGCATTCACAATTTTTCAAGCTATACCCCATTACGGGTACATGAAGCTTAAAATGCCCGGACCCAACGGAATCATCACTCTTGCTAGTGACCCGGACATAGCACTCCGCGCCGAAAACAAGACAGACGCACTGGCCCTTGAGGCATTGTCCGAAGCCCTAGCGACCGAGGAACTAACTGCGCTGCGCTCCACGGTGGACAGGGACGATGTGATACTCGACAAAAGATCCAAGTCAACCTCCTTTAAACCGGCAGACGAAATAGTCAAATTCCAAGTCCATCCAACAGACCATACAAAAACGGCCTCCATCGGGACACAATTAAACCCTGATGTAGACACCGCACTACGAGAATTCCTATGCGAAAATTGGGACATCTTTGCCTGGCACCCTTCAGACATGCCAGGAATCCCACGCAGGCTGGCCGAGCACAGCCTGAACATCCTAAAAGGATTCAAGCCTGTTAAGCAGGCTCTTCGGTGTTTCTCTGAACCTAAGAGTCAAGCCATGGGAGAGGAGCTAGCCAAACTACTGGAAGTCGGATTCATCAGAGATATAAAACATTCGGACTGGCTGGCAAACCTGGTGATGGTACCAAAGAAGGACAAATCCTGGCGCTTATGCGTCGATTTTAAAGACCTCAACAAGGCTTGCCCAAAGGATCCCTTCCCCCTCCCCCGCATTGATCAAATCATCGACGCTACCGCAGGACACGATTCATTGTGTTTCCTCGATGCATACTCTGGCTACCACCAAATTAAGATGGCAGAGCCAGACCAAGCCGTGACGACATTTATCACCCCATACGGCCCATTCTTCTTCAACACAATGCCCTTCGGGCTCAAAAACACCGGCGCAACATATCAGCACATGATCCAGACATGTCTGGCCAACCAGATCGGCAAAACAGTTGAAGCATACGTAGATGACGTGGTCGTCAAAACCAAGCATGTCGAAACTCTAGTAGATGACTTGAGGCTAACGTTCGATAACCTCCGAACATACGATATCAAGCTTAACCCGGAAACATGCGTTTTCAGCGTACCAGCCGGAAAGCTCCTGGGCTTCATTGTATCCGGTAGAGGAATTGAAGCAAACCCAGCCAAGATCTGAGCTCTGTCACAATTGGACATTCCAAAGGACCTCAAACAAATACAAAAATTGACTGGATGCGTGGCGGCTCTAAGCCGCTTCATCTCCCGCTTGGGAGAAAAAGCATTACCCCTTTATCGCCTCCTCCGGCGCACCAAACACTTCGAGTGGACGGATGCCGCCATGGCAGGACTAGAAGAAATAAAAGCCATATTAGCAACAAACCCGGTCCTGGCCACGCCTAACATCGGCGAACCAATGTTGTTATACATTGCGGCAACTCATCAAGTTGTAAGCGCAGTGCTCGTCGTCGAACGAGAAACGGACGGACACAAATTCCCTGTCCAGAAACCAATCTACTCTGTGTCCACTGTCCTCACTCCATGCAAATCTTGGTACCCGCATTACCAAAAGATAGCATACACAGTGTTCATGGCGTCCCGGAAGCTATGCCACTACTTTCAAGAGTGTTCAATGACAATAGCCTCCGAAGTACCTCTTAATGATATTATAAACAACCGCGACGCGACGGGCCGGATTGCCAAATGGGCCATTGAGCTCCTCCCGTTCAACATAACCTATAAGCCACGGCGAGCTATCAAGTCACAAGTTTTGGCCGACTTTGTCACTGAATGGACTGAAGCCGAACTCCCTGAAGAGTATGGCACATATTCCAACTGGATCATGCACTTCGACGGCTCCAAAATGCTAGCAGGTCTGGGGGCTAGCGTCGTTCTGACGTCCCCAACAGGAGATACAGTTCAATATGTACTCCAGATAATGTATATGGACTCCAACAATGCAGCTGAATACGAGGCCCTTCTACATGGTCTCCGGATGGCAGTCTCCATGGGGATTCAACGCCTAGAGGTGCGTGGGGATTCAAACCTCGCGATATCCCAAATAAATGGAGACTTTGATGCCAAAGATCCGAAAATGGCAGCTTATCATAGTGCCGTCCTAAATATGTCAGCTCGGTTCGAAGGGCTCGAATTTCACCATATAGCCCGGGAAAACATTCAAGCAGCAGACGTCTTGGAACGCATCGGCGCAAAGCGCGATGCAGTCCCTCCCAACATTTTCTTGGAGAGGCTATTCAAGCCATCCGTACAGTGGGAAGGGGAATCCGGAAATAACAATTCGGACCCAGCCGCACCACCTGACATCGAACATTCTGACGTAACTGAAGGCTCTACCAACGAGGTAACATCCTCAGCCCACATAATAATGGCAGTAATTGCCCCGTGGACAGAACCATTCTTAGCCTACTTAACTAGGCAGGAACTTCCCGAGGACCAAAAAGAGGCACGCTGCATAGTGCGGCGATCTAAAGCCTATAAAGTCCACGAAGGAGAGCTTTATAAGAAAATCACCACTGGAGTCCTTCAAAGGTGTATCTCCGAAGAGGAAGGGCGGAACCTTCTGGCTGAAATTCATGCCGGACTCGGCGGGCACCACGCCACAGCCCGGGCCCTTGTAAGCAAGGCCTTCCGTACTGGATTTTATTGGCCGACGGCCCGGACAGATGCTTAGGACTTAGTCCAACGATGCGTTGGTTGCCAATTATTTGCTAACCAAAGCCACATGCCACCTACCACCCTCCAAACTATACCCATTACCTGGCCTTTGCGGTCTGGGGGCTTGACATGGTTGGACCCCTTAAAGGTGGAACCCACAAGCAAAAAATACCTACTGGTCATGGTGGACAAATTCACCAAATGGATAGAGGCCAAGCCTGTTAAGACGGCCGAATCCGGACCAATGATAGACTTCATATCAGGGGTCGTACACCGTTACGGTGTCCCCCACAGCATCATCACTGACAATGGCACGAACTTTACGACCGACGAGGTTAAACTCTGGTGCAAAAACATGGGCATCAAGCTCGACTACGCTTTAGTCTATCATCCACAAATTAATGGTCAAGTCGAGCGAGCAAATGGTCTAATCATGAGCGGCATCAAACCCAGATTAGTGCGATCCCTCAAGGAATATAACACGCACTGGGTAGAAGAGCTCGACTCCGTACTCTGGGGGCTGCGGACCATGCCGAATCGCACTACCGGATTCACACCATTCTTTATGGTATACGGCGCAGAGGCAGTCCTGCCCTGCGACATAATTCATGACTCACCTCGCATGCGCATGTAAGAAGAAAGAGAAGCCGAGCTCGATCAGCAGGACAGTTTGGACGCATTGGAGGAGGAGCACGACGTGGCAAAAGCCTGTTCCGTATTCTATCAATAGCAGGCTCGAAGATATCAAAGCAGAGAAGTACGGGCCAAAACCTACAATATTGGCGAACTAGTTCTACGCCTGCCAGACAAGAAAAAGGACAAACTCAAGCCCAAATGGGAAGGTCCCTTCATAATCGACCAAGTCCTAACTGGTGGAGCATACCGTCTGCGAAATGCATCAGATAACCGACTCGAGCCGAACCCATGGAACATAGCACGCCTACGAAGATTCTACGCCTAGCGCCGGACTCTATGTTCGTCTCCTTCCTCTGTCTATTTTTTACACATTAGATGCCTTATATTTCTCTCCTTCTCCCTCTTTTTTTCTTACAAGCCTTTAAGGGCTCGCTTGAGCATTGTTCGCACATAATTGACGCGCTACCCGCGCTCATCATACCTGGGGGCTTCTTTATCAGAAGCTTGTATATACGGGCCTCATGCCCAACACATGTGTCACACTTCCGCATGTACCTTTTATTCACCACTATATGCATCGATATGACTTAAGTT
Source organism: Triticum dicoccoides (assembly GCF_002162155.2). Classification (NCBI taxonomy): domain Eukaryota; kingdom Viridiplantae; phylum Streptophyta; class Magnoliopsida; order Poales; family Poaceae; genus Triticum; species Triticum dicoccoides. Next base: position 569,554,655 of record NC_041389.1, on the reverse strand, counting down.
TTGGCCAAGCTGGGTTCCCTGGCTCCTGTACTTACCCCTACGTTCCCGATTGTTCGGCTAGGTGGTAAAGGGAGCACCTCTGCGATTGTTACTGCCGGGTCAGCTGGATGTGTACCTCAGACTGGGTGAAGCCGAAAGCTAGCGTTCTTAAGGGAATATTCGGTCGGTGAACTAAAAGATGATTTTTCACTTGTTTATTTATCCGCCCCCAGATGCTTTTCTGCTTTTTCTCGCAGTCCAGACATGCACTTTAGGGCATGCCTCCCAGGGAAAGGAACCCCTAACGGAACTATTCTCCCTGGAAGATGTTTCTTACTAACCATGTAATATAACATAACTAGTTGGGCACTTGTCTGCTAAAGCACTAATGACCCCTATGCCTGGTCTCCACACATGCCCCAGTTCTTACATAACCGAGAGGGTATTCGGACACACTCCGGACTATTGGGTCCAGAGGTTGAAGCGAATAGGTCCGCAATGACAAATGATCTACAATCCGGCTAGAAGGCATTTTACATGTCATTTTAAATTACATAGTCAATTTGACTGGGTATATTCTTCTTCAATACCATCCAACAGGCTGTCCAATTTACAGTCCTGTTGGGAATACTTGGCAGCCAGCTCTACCTGGCCGTACAATAAACTGACAGGGGTCTCCTTCCCATCGGGCCCCACAGGTCCGACCTCGGCCATGTGGTTCGGGTCAGCCTTCGTATACCGCGTCTTCACCATGGCCTAGGCCTCCCTGGCGCCTCGATGACAGGCCGATATCTTCCATAATCGGAAGCATTGCCGCGCTCCCTTTAGCTTCTCTACAAGCTCTCCAAGGCCTTTGGGCATGGAGAGGGATGGCCACAAAGCCTGGACGACGCCTTGCATCGCCTGCCGAACTCGTTCGTGCAGTTGCGACAGCTCGGGAAGAAGGTCACCATTAGAACCGGGCATTTCCTCCACAGGCCGACCTATCAGCATACCTACAGACATAACTCTGTCAATCTACTTCTTCGCCGAACTCTTTTTTCAAAGTTTCATTCAAGCACTTACTAAAAATGCCGCGTCGAAGCCGCCGATTCTCCTTTACGGAATCCGACAGCTGAGCACGAACGTCCTTTAGTTCCTCACACAGCTGGGTGTTGGCATCTTGTAGCTTGTTCTTCTCTTGCCTCACCCTCGTAAGCATTCTCTCACCGGCCTTTAACTGGCGCAAGAGTTGTCTCTTGTCCGGATCCACTCCGGCGCCATCTGTACTGTTGTTGTCAGAATTGCACACATGCCGCACTTCACAACATACTCATCTTTCGTAGCATATATTACCTAATGGGGTCTCCTTGGCAGTCCTCGTGGTGGCTAGTGCGGCCTCAAGTTGGGCCTTGCACTCTTCTAGCTCCTGGGACAATTGCGTATTCTTTTTTGTAAGATCCTACATAACAAATGATCCTTAAATCAGTTATTTTAACTGTTTCAAGTCTCGGGGGCTACTGACATATATAACCAACAGATTTACTCACCCGTATGTCTTTTACATACTGCTCTGTGGCTATGGCTTGACCATTTTGAGCGGCACGGAGGTACGCATCTCCCGTATTAAAGGCGTCCAACGCCTCTTGGGAAAAACATGCGTCACGAAGAACAGTCCGGCGACGCTTGTGGTTTATGGCACTCTCCACCTCTGAATTGGCGGTAGATAGCTCGTCCATGTCCTCTGTCGGAGGAGCATCCGGTGCGCGCCCCGTGTTCGCCTCCGCTTCCAGACCCGGCCTTGAAGCCTGGCCGGTGGATATAGTCCGGCGGGCGCTCTTCTTCCTAAAGAGAGCATGAGCATTAGTATGCCTTGAAGGCATAAACCCTGGGCATTAAAGTCGCACGCCGCACCGTTGCGCCAGCGTCTCGATCCGGTCCGCACTTCTTTTTAGCCTGTTGGGCCTTTATGGCCCTTGTTGGCTAACCACCGCGGGCTCGGCCCTTCGCCTCAAGGACTTCCCCTGCAAAAACCGCAATTGGTATAGGGCGATCAAAAATAAGCACGGATGGATCCTCTTGAAAGTACTGGGACTTCGGTCTCGGTTACCTTTGAGGCTGGAAGTAGTCCGGGATAATCGGCCGTAATGGCCACTAAGGTGTTGTCCTTACTCAATTGATGAAACACCTCATCGATCAGCTCCACACATAAGTCCGGGTCCTCTTGGGAGTCCGGGTCGACGGACCGTTCCGGGTCCTCGGGTTGTGGAGGAGGGTTGTTTATCTCCTTTAACGTCTGGCATAGCTCCTGCGTTAAAATTGCTAGACTAAGTACTTAACTATGGGAATATGAAAATGGATAGGCAAGTGAAAGTGTTCGCTTACCCAGCTTGGAGGATCGTACATAGAGAATCCGCCCCGTGGGTTGACCCGGAGGAATTCCTCCTCTTCTCCCTTGTACAAAGCGGATAAGATCTTCGTTAGGGTGGCAGCCAAATCTGGCCCCTTGCGACCGCACCGGGTGGCGTCGTCCTCCCCGTTGAAATCCCACATGGGGTGGCCTCTGTACTGAAGCGGTTGCACCCCCCGCGTAATGCATGTCGCCATGACCTCGATCATGGTCAGTCCGGAATGAGCTAACAACCTTATCCAGCTCATCAAGTAAAGGACTTCCCTGTCAATTTCCCTCTGAGGGCTCCGTGGACGCCAGCTCAGGTGTTTCTTCAAGGGAGCATCATTGAACTCAGGGAGGTCGATCCATACAGGGTCTGGCAGGGGGACGTCTTCTATATAGAACCATTCTGAAGGCAAGTCCTCGGACACCTTCTTTGGGGTTCCGGATAGATATCCGGTCCCGGCGATGCGCCCTAGTTCGGCTACGCCCACTTGATAAATCGACCCCTCCTGAGAACGGGGCACGAGGCAGAACAACTTCTTCCACAGCGCGAAATGGGCCTCGATGCCCAAAAATAGCTCGCAAAGGGCCACGAAGCCCGCAATATGCAATATGGAGGCAGGCTTGAGGTCGTGTAGCTGGAGGCCATAGAACTCCAGGAGCCCCCGGAGAAACGGATGAATTGGAAATCCGAGCCCTCTTATTAAATAAGGGACAAGGCATACCCTCTCTCCTTTGGAGGGATTGGGGACGCTCTCTGCCTGCTCTCCGTCATTATAGGTGGCGATCCCGGCTCGAACTAGGACCATGTATGCTGGGGGAGGAGCCCCTTGGTTTGGAGCGCTACTAGCTTGCTGTGCGGGACGGAACACCTCTCCCAATCTCCAGGCCGAGGGCTAGAGGAGCGAGAGGAGGAGCTACGTTGACCGGCCATGATGGAATGGATCTCTGTCGAATGCGCTCCGATGAATGCTCGCGGAGGGAAGATGGTGTGATTCGGATCTAAATCCCCGTATCTTTTATAGGCGGCCCATTTGCATAGCTAGGGGGTAAATGAAAAAAGAACCCCTATCTTTTCGCATTCTTTTGACACGTGGAAGATGGCCATTATTGGGCGCGGAAGCCAAGGAGCACAACATTCATCAGAAGCCGGACACTATTCGACAAGTATATGGGATTTGGAGAAGAACCCGCTGACGGTGTCCTGGACTAGGGGGTACTCAACGCGTCGTCTCCCGATCAGTTGGATTGGGCTGAGGACCCCGATGGCTGTATACTCATGGGCCAGTCTGGACAGCTGCCGCATACAAGGAAGAATCAACAAGACTTGGCAATCAAGACAAGGACTCCTCCCCCACCGGCGTATTCGGCTAGGACTCTTGTTATCCTAGGCCTCTGGTGCATTATATAAACCGGGGCCAGGCTAGTCGATAGACATATACAATATACAACAATCATACCATAGGCTAGCTTCTAGGATTTAGCCTCTCTGATCTCGTGGTAGATCAACTCTTGTACTGCCCATATCATCAATATTAATCAAGCAGGAGTAGGGTTTTACCTCCACCGAGAGGGCCCGAACCTGGGTAAACATTGTGTCCCTTGCCTCCTGTTACCATTGATCCTAAGACGCACTGCTTGGGACCCCCTACCCGAGATCCGCCGGTTTTGACACCGACATTGGTGCTTTCATTGAGAGTTCCGCTGTGTGTTCGGCAAAAGGTCGATGGCTCGCCTGCAGATCAACTGCGGCTTCGGCGTCTTCGTCACCAGCTCGACTGGTCACCTTGGTTCGACCAAGGACTATGCCCTACCTCCGATCGTTATGTTCGGATGAGGGCCTTCATCAACATCAACTCCGATCTCTATCAAGATCATGGAGGAATCATCCAGGGAGCCCGGGGGCTCAACGTCAACATTGCCCTCAGGCGACCGTGTTGATTTTCTGGACAACAAACTTGTATCCGCCGCCACCGCCTCCTCAAGTGTCGCTTAAATGATTACTTCAGTGGAATTATGCGGAATTAAGTCTACAACAATCCTGCAAAAATTTCGTTGAGTTCCGATGGAGGAATCTCCGGCAATCTCCGATATACCGGAGCCCTGTTGAATCTGGACGAGAATCCGGACGAGTTTAGGGCGTGGTATCCAGCATCTAGCTCGGATGTCTTTTGGAGGATCCAACCGTTGATTTGCTGCGGAATTTCCATATCTACCACCTGCCAAAAATTCAGCTCGATCCGACCGTCCAAACTCCGGGAAACTTCCGAGTAATGCATCACTTTTTGGATCTATTTTCTGCGCGAGAACGAATCTGACCCGAATTCATCTTCTTTATGAATGGGATCTCGGACATCCTTTTTGAAGGAAGTTTTCGTATGGGGTGTTGTGTTTTATTCTCAAACACATCCCAGTAGTATTAAAAGTATTCTTGCAATACGAACTTCACCGTCGCGCCGGTGTCAAACCAGCCCGACAACATCACTCCACAGCGGCCGACCTGTGTTAGACACGTCGTCGCTTTGTTGAGCCGAGCTCAACTTCTTCGGATCATCATCTCGGCAAGCCGAACAAGAGTCCGGCATCGCGAAGGATAAATCATCAGCAACATCACCGCCCCACGGATTACACGGAGCGGGCACACCTGCATCGCCACACAGTCACTTCATCAAGCCGGCATCGACCACGTCACGACCTGCATCGCTGGACCGGGGGCTTCATCATCTCTTCATCAACCTACTCCGGAGACTTCGGCGTCGTCGGCCGACCAGCTCCGTTTCGTTAGCTGGACCGAGGGCTTTGCCTCGGCGAGCCATCCTTTGCCAGCATCGCCATGCCGTTGCTTTATGGCGCATCAGGCGATAGGTGTGCGAATCGAGTCCCAATTTTGGGAATCACCTTTCTTCGGATTGCTACAACAAATAAGCCAGGTGCTATAAATCCTAGTATTTTTTGCTTGTTAAGGTTCATTTTTTCCAATGAATTATTACTCTGGTTTGTCCGTCATATGTACGCAGGTCTATCAAATGGTGGCCGCATTAACGATGGTCGCATGGTGGTTCGGTCAGTTTACGTACATAGTCCAGCGAATGCCGCATCCGAAACTCGAACCGACCTGTGAATTCAGGCCTTGTCATGCCTTTATCGCATCACGCCGCCGCCCCGCATCGACATTGACTTCGGCGCCAGACCATATTTCTTTTATTACTCACTTGGCATAAATTATTTGTTATGCAATGATTTTTTTTAATTTTTATTATTATTACTATTATCTCCGGTTTGCACTATTTTTTGTGCACAGGAAAATGATCCAGCCGGACTATATCCTTTGGCGCACCTCGGCTGGACAGGGGGCTTCATCAACACTTCATTACCCCATGCCGGGGACTTCGGCATCACCCTGTCGTCCTGCATTGACCGTGCTATGTCACCACTTTGGAGTGCCGGGCTCTTTTCTCCGCCACCTCGGGACCGGCTCTGGGATGGAACCTTGTCCCGCATCAAGCTTTGACCGCGTCATCAATACCGAACACATTAACCAGCTAAGTTGTCTTCATGCTCAAAGTTTTAAATTTTTAACTTGTGTTCGGCTTGACCAAGCATTATACTTTTCCGGAAAAAAGTTGCTTGTAAAAATTTCCTTGTCCAAACTTTGTTTGTGACGCGCAAATTCAAATACCCTGTTTACTTGGGGGCTTCCTTCATGAAGCTTTTTCCTCCTGCATATGATTATACTTGTACAGCTTCGTTCCTTGTTCGTGTATTACGCCATAATATGCACCATATTGACTTAAGTGATTTGCAAGCTGGGTTGCCTGGCTCCTGTGCTTACCCCTACGTTCCCGATTGTTCGGCTAGGGAGTAAAGGGACCACCTCTGCGATTGTCACGATCGGGTCAACCGAGCCGGACCTCAGACTGGGTGAAGCCAAAAGCTAGCGCTCTTATTGTTTTCAATCATGGTCGGCACACAACGGAACTCATGAGTACAAAAAATCTATTGCACAAGTCTCATAATAACAATGAGCACCGAAGAAAGGTATCGGTGGGGGTACTATTTTCTTCGAAGATGCTTCTTACTCTTCGCAGTAATATAGCATAAGTTCCCTGAGCGCGCTTTGTCTGTTACAGCCTTATGGCCTGATTGCCTGGTTATTGGAAACACCATCGATATTCTCGACAGATGGAGTACATAACACTTTTCGGTCCTTGACCGAAGAGGGAGAAGCCGACGGTCGGTTAAGACGCGTTTGAAGTTCGGTTGAACATAGATATGATATAAGTACTTCGGTACATACAATCATTCTTTTACCCAAGTCACTTGGGGGCTCTTAAATTTATATGAGCCGTTTTATGATAAGTGTTTTTCTTCTTAGTCGTTGCAAAGTTTTTATTATTATTTATCACTCCTTTTTTCGACACAAGTGTGCGGTCACTAGCCAGGGAGCCTAATTTCTCTCTCAAAGCCGCTAGAGTTTAGTTTCTAAACTAGCCTAGTAAGAAGTACTCCGCCTTCGGGATCGGAGGTTGAAGCCGTAGGCTGACCCGCTTGAAGTTTTGAGATAGGATGTGTCATGTGAAAGCACGGCAAAAGCACCTTTTTTTTCTAAAGTCCAATTTACGGATTGGCAACGAACACTTGATCTAGTTCGGACATTAACCTTTTGAATAAGTTTTTTGGCTTTTCGAGCCCATGGCACTTTTAAACTATTTGTGTGTTTTCAGCACAAGTCTCGCAGTGCAACGCCGAACACCTTTAGAGATTCGGCAAAAACATTCTCGGATATTGCTATATATGCATCAGTTTTGAATTGTGTCTTCGGTCAATAGTTGGGTTGCCCGGCTCCTGCGCTTGCCTCCTATGTTCCGCTTTGTTCGGCTAGGTGTGCAAGAGAAAACCACTGCGATTGTGCTTCCAGCTCACATGGTTAAGCACCTCAGTGGAGAAAGCCGAAAACTGACTGTCACAATAAGCGTAAACTGGTCGGCGATCCGATGAAGGCGTTAAACGACGGGCCATTCATAACAATGGCCGAAGTGTTTACGGCTTGACCTCGACTGTCGCCGAACACTACCGGGGGCTATTAACTGCCCCTCAAACTAAATCCTCGATATTTTGCTCTTACATTGGAGCTGAGGTTTCATGATCATGCTTAGCATGACAACCCAAAGAAAGGAACCGATAGCGAGACTATTTTCTTTGGAAGACATTTCTTCTGTTAAACACTAATATAACATGTCTCTCCGCGTACCTTTGTTTATAAAACCGTATGGCCAGATTGCCTTGTTTGTTGTAAATCTTTGCCCTCATAAAGGCTTTATAAAGTAGGACAAACACTCCTCGGCTATTGGCCGAGGAGGTGGAAGCTGATGGTCGGTCAACAAAGTTTTGTACAATGCGGATCCGAGTATTAATGACGTAAAGTACTTGGATACATAGAGTCATTACACATAATTTGTGATTTTACTATGGATATCGATCCTTATTTCAGCCTCCCGTGCCCGCATTAAGGCTCGGGGGCTACTGGGCTTTGGGCTTATTATTTACAAATATTAACGGGGCACATCAATCCCCTGATCTGGTGTTGCCACCCGACCAGTGTCTCGGGGGCTACTGCATTGCCCGTTTTACGCAGAAAATTTTAAGTGCAATACAGTTTCCGAGGAGATTTTGATCCTCAGGTTGGTCGGCCGCACCCAACCCGAGTCTCGAGGACTGAGCACGCCACTTTTTGTGTCCCGAAGTATTCTGCCGAGCTAGGACTTGATCCTCAGACCAATTTTGCAAATCAACCCGAGTCTCAGCGGCTACAGGGATCAGCAGTCTTATGTCATCCTTCATGTGCATCTCGGGTTTTAGACCGATACCCACCTTGAGGGCTACTAGCTATATATCTCGTCAGAGAATAAATTGCATCAATAAAAAACATTGACCAAAAATCAGCCCATGACCGAGGTGCTTAACCACCTCGGAAGCAGTCCCGCATAAAGCTCATGCACTAGTGGCTGGCTCCATAGAGGGCATTTCCGGCATTAAGCTCGGCTAAACTCCTTCAAACTTCTTTGAACTAAGGTGATCTACGACACCTCGGATACAGTCCGGCGTTGGAGCTCGGATACATAGTCAGGCGTTAGAGCTGGGAAGCAGTACGGCATTGGTGCTCGGCTGCAAAAGATACCTCGAATGCAATCTGGCGTTGGAGCTCGGATGCAAGAGGACGTTGCCGCCCGGGAACAACCTCAAACCTGAGGCATGGCATAAAAATAACAAGGTATTAATAAAGGCAGTAAACTTAAAGGGGCTCCTCGGATACCCAACGTGTAAACTCGTCGAATGCATTTCGGCGATCCTCAAGATAGAAGATGAGAAGATTTGTTGAACCAGTTTTCAAGACCGGCAACCAAAGATGAAGAACAGTTCGGAAGAATCGAGGAGCGTCCCTAACTTGAAGACCGGTTCAGGGGGCTACTGATGGTGTCCTGGACTAGGGGGTACTCAACGCGTCGTCTCCCGGTCAGTTGGATTGGGCCGAGGACCCCCATGGCCATATACTCATGGGCCAGTCCGGACAGCTGCCGCATACAAGGAAGAATCAACAAGACTTGGCAATCAAGACAAGGACTCCTCCCCCACCGGCGTATTCGGCTAGGACTCTTGTTATCCTAGGCCTCTGGTGCATTATATAAACCGGGGCCAGGCTAGTCGATAGACATATACAATATACAACAATCATACCATAGGCTAGCTTCTAGGGTTTAGCCTCTCTGATCTCGTGGTAGATCAACTCTTGTACTACCCATATCATCAATATTAATCAAGCAGGAGTAGGGTTTTACCTCCACCGAGAGGGCCCGAACCTGGGTAAACATTGTGTCCCTTGCCTCCTGTTACCATTGATCCTAAGACGCACTGCTTGGGACCCCCTACCCGAGATCCGCCGGTTTTGACACCGACACCCGCCTTGCAATGCCAAAGACAAATCTACGCGCCGGACTCATCGTCATTTGAAACCTGGTTCGGGGGCTACTGAGGGAGTTCCAGATTAGGGGGTGTCCGGATGACCGGACTATGACCTTTGGCCGGACTCCCGGACTATGAAGATACAAGATTGAAGACTTCGTCCCGTGTCCGAATAGGACTTTCCTTGGCGTGGAAGGCAAGCTTGGCGATACGATATGTAGATCTCCTCCCCTTGTTACCGACTCGGTGTAACCCTAGCCCTCTTCGATGTCTATATAAACCGGAGAGTTTTAGTCCGTAGGACAAACAACAATCATACCATAGGCTAGCTTCTAGGGTTTAGCCTCACTGATCTCGTGGTAGATCAACTCTTGTACTACCAATATCATCAATATTAATCAAGCAGGAGTAGGGTTTTACCTCCATCGAGAGGGCCCGAACCTGGGTAAAAACATCATGTCCGTTGTCTCCTGTTACCATCCACCTAGACGCACAGTTCGGGACCCCCTACCCGAGATCCGCCGGTTTTGACACTGACAAACACCAACATCATAGTCACTAGCATCACACATAATTTCCAAAGCCAAGTTCCAATCAAGTGGTTGAATAATAGGTGCAAAAGTTAAGCCTTTCTTAAGTGTTTCAAAGGCTTCTACACAATCATCATCAAAAACAAATGAACATCCTTCTGTAAAAGATTTGTAAGAGGCCTATAACTTTTAGAGAAGTCTTTAATAAACCTCCTATAGAAACTAGCATCACCAAGGAAACTATGAATACCTTTAATGTCTCTAGGACATGGCATTTTCTCAATTGCATCAACTTTAGCTTTATCCACCTCAATACCTCATTCAGAAATTTTATGCCCCAAGACAATACCTTTATTAACTATAAAGTGGCACTTCTCCCAATTCAAGACAAGTTTAGTTTGCTCACATCTCTGCAAAACTCGATCAAGGTTGCTCACGAAATCATCAAAAGAAGTTACATAAACAGAAAAATCATCCATGAAAACGTCAACAATCTTTTCACAAAAATCAGAGAATATAGCAGTCATACATCTTTGGAAGGTAGCAGGTGCATTGCATAAACCAAAAGGCACACGTCTATAAGCATAACTTCCAAAGGGGTAGGTAAAGGTGGTTTTCTCTTGATTGATCAGGTTGTGAAACAGGTATTTGAGGAAAAAACAAAATATCCATCAAGAAAGCAAAAGTGTGTGTGCTTAGATAATCTTTCCAAGATTTGATTAATAAAAGGCAGAGGGTAATGATCTTTTCTAGTAGCTTTATTTATTTTTCTGAAATCGGTTACCATTCTATAGCCAGTAACAATTCTATGTGGAATAAGTTCATTTTTATCATTAGGAACAACAGTAATACCTCCTTTTTAGGGACAGAATGAACACGGCTTACCCATCTACTATCAGCTATGGTATAGATTATACCTTCTTCCACAAGTTTTAGTATTTCAGTTCTTACCACTTCTTTCCTTTTAGGATTCAACGTCGTTGGTGATCAACAACGGGTTTAGCATCAGGTTCCATATTAATCTTGTGCTGATAGAGAGTGGGACTAATGCCCTTAAGATCATCAAGGGTATATCCAATGGCAGCACGGTGCTTCTTTAGAATTTTCAATAATATTTCATCTTCATGTTCTGAAAGGTTAACACTAATAATAACAGGATATATCTTTTTCTCATCAATATAAGCATATTTCAAAGTGTTAGTCAATTGTTTTAGTTCAAATACATGATCACCTTTAGGTGGAGGAGGACCTCCAAGAGTTTCAATAGGCAAATTATGCTTGAGCAGAGGTCGTTGTTCAAAGAAGATTTTATCTATTTCATTCCTTTCATGCATATGCATATCATTTTCATGGTCTAGCAAATATTGTTCTAGTGGATCAGTAGGAAGCACAACAATAGAGCCACGAACACTTATTTCATCCTTACTAGGTAATTCTTTCTTATGAGGTTGTCTATTAAACTTGGAAAAATTAAATTCATGAGACTCATCGCCAAAGCGAACACTGACAGTTTATTTGTGACAATCTATAGTAGCATTGACAGTGTTCAAGAAAGGTCTACCAAAGATAATGGGACAAAATTCATCTTGCGGGGAACCAAGAACTAGAAAATCAGTAGGGTATTTTATTTTCCCACACATGACTTCAACATCTCTAACAATCCCAAGTGGTGTGATGCTGTCTCTATTAGCAAGTTTAATAGTGACATCTATGTCTTCTATTTCAGAGGGTGCTATATCATTTATAATTTCTTGGTATAAGGTAAAAGGAATAGCACTCACGATAGCATCTAAATCACATAAACCATGATAACAATGATCTCCTATTTTAACTCAAACAACAGTCATGCCAACAATAGGTCTATGTTTATCTTTTTCATCAGGTTTGGCAATTCTAGCAGCTTCATCACAGAAGTAAATAACCTGCCCATCAATATTTTCTACCAGGAGATCTTTAACCATAGCAACACTAGGATCTACTTTCATTTGTTCAGCAGGTTTAGGTGCTCTAATATTACTTTTGCGAACCATAGTTGAAACCTTAGCATGTTCCTGTATCCTAACAGGGAAAGGTGGTTTTTCAATATAAGTAGTAAGCACAACTGGATCAACATTGTAAATAATAGTTTCATCATTAACTACGTCTAGTTATTTAATTTCTTCTTTAATAGGAGGATGATATTTAAACCACTTCTCTTTAGGGAGATCAACATGAGTAGCAAATGATTCACAAAAGGAGGCTACTATCATAGAGTCAAGTCCATATTTAGTGCTAAACTTCTGAAAAGCATCAGTATTCATAAAAGATTTAAAACAATCAAACTCAAGCTTAATACCTGGCTCTTTACCTTCTTGAGTTCCCAATCTTCAGAGTTGCGTTTAATTCTTTCTAAAAGATCCCACCTGAATTCAATAGTCTTCTTCATAAAAGAACCAGTACAAGAAGTATCGAGCATGGATGGATCATCATGAGAAAGCCGAGCATAAAACTTCTGAATAATAATTTCTCTAGAGAGCTCATGATTGGGTCATGAATATAACATTGACTTAAGCCTCCCCCAAGATAGAGCGATACTTTCTCCTTCACGAGGCCAAAAATTGTATATATAATTCCGATCACGATGAACTAGATGCATAGGATAATTTTTTTGGAAATTGCAATTTCAAACGATTCTAGTTCCAAGATCCAATATAATAGCATAGCCTATACCATGTCAATGCTTTTCCCTTCAAATATAAAGGGAAGACCTTCTTATTAGCTTCATCTCTGGATAAATATGCAAGCTTAAATAATCCACAAATTTCATCCACATATATCAAGTGCATGTCAGGATGTTCAGTTCCATCTCCTGCATAAGGATTAGCTAGCAATTGTTCTATCATACCTGAAGGAATTTCATAACCAATATTTTCAGTAGGTTGAGGGGCAACTAATTGTGCTTCCGGTCAAGGTGAAGATATCCCAAACAAACCCCTCAAAGGATTGTTTTCCATAGTAACAAGTGACCATAAATTTCAACACGTAGTAATATTTTTTTCCTTACCAATTTCCACTGACCAAGAGCGCTTCACTCCCCGGCAATGGCCCCAGAAAAGATCCTTGAATACCCACAAGTATACAGGATCAATCGTAGTCCTTTGGAAAAGTAAGTGTGTCGAACCCAACGAGGAGCAGAAGGAAATGACAAGCGGTTTTCAGCAAGGTAATGTCTGCAAGCACTGAAATTGTCGGTAACAGGTAGTTCGAGAGCAAGATAATTTGTAACAAGCAAGTAAAGGTAATGATAAATAAAGTGCAGCAAAGTATCCCAATCCTTCTGGGGCAAAGGACAGGCCAAAACGGTCTCTAATAATAAGCAAAACATTCTTGAGGGTACACGGGAATTTCATCTAGTCACTTTCATCATGTTGGCTTAATTCGTGTTCGCTACTTTGATAATATGATATGTGGGTGGATCGGTGCTTGGGTGATGTTCTTACTTGAATAAACCTCCTATTTATGATTAACCCCCTCGAAAGTATACGCAACTACGAGAAAAGTATTAAGATAAAATCTAACCATAGCATTAAACTTTTGGATCCAAATTGGTCCCTTACAAAGTAGTGCATAAACTAGGGTTTAAGCTTCTGTTACTCTAGCAACCCATTGTCACAGCCCTAGAGCTTGCTTGTAACTAGTGGCATTGCATCCATGCATCATGTCTAAATTTCTTTAAATTTGAATTGGGGAATTGGAGAGCCTCAGAAATCATTTAAAAAAAATGATGATCAACATTAAAAATTGCTTCAAATGTTTCCAAGGAAATGTTCCTTTTCAGCTTTGAAAAATATTGGCAAGAATAAAATGCAAACCAATATTTTTGGAGTGACTAAAACATTTATTTTGGGCCTTTGAATTAAATAATATATGTCCAATAATACTAGAACATTTTATGTGGTTTGGTATATTTTAGTTCTAGCCACATAACTATTTTCAGGATTTTATAAAATGGTTTAGTATTTTACTAAACTAAATAAACACAGAACAAAATAAAAAAAACAGAAATAGGAAAAGCAGAGAGGAGAGAAACCCTACCTGGCGCTCACCTCTCAGCCCACCTGCCCTAATTCCAGCGGCCCAGCCCAGCGAACCGCCACCGTCTCCCACCTCGCGCCAGAAGGACGCGAGGCGTGTGGCCACCGCACGCCGGCACGCGCCGAGCCACCTCCTGCTTGCCGCTCTCCTTCCCCGACGCTCTGGATGCCTCCCTCGAGCGCCACGCACCCCCCTGACCCCTCTCTCCCTCGCCCGTGGCCTCTCCCCTTCCCTGGCTCTCTCCCGAGCGGAGCTCGTCGCCGCCGCTCGCCGTAGCCACGCCTACCGTGCTCCCCTCGCCTCCCCGTTTCGCCTGAAAGCTCCGCCACCATCCATTACACCTCCTAGAGCAAGCCCCGAGCATCGGACGCCCCAAGACGACCGCCTCGACTCCGTCTTCAAGCTTCGGTCGCCCTCGCCCTCGACGATTCGTCATCCTCAGCACGCCCCCGGCTACCCCGAGCATCGCTTCGTGATCTACGTGAGCCCTGCCGTCTTTCCCCTCTCTTCTCGCTGCGGAACGCACCCTCTAGCCGCCCTAATCACCGGAGTCGATTGCTCCTCGCCGCCGGCCATGGCGCCGCCGTGGCCAGGGCCACCCCAGCTTGCGCCCGAGCATGTTACCAAGTTCGCCGCCCTCCCAGGAGCCCGCAGCACCCTTCCGTTTCCCCTCTAGTGCACCGCAGCGCCGTGTTCGACCTCGGCCGAACTCCGGCGGCCACCTAGGTCGCCGCCGGCGCCGATTCCGGCCACCCCGACCCCAGCTAACTCCACCAAGAGCTTCGGCTCGTCCCCAGGTCCACCTAGATGCCCTCTGCGACCCATTTGGTCGTCGGAGTGGCCAAAACCACTCTCGCCGCCGCGTCGGGCTCGCCGGCGGCTAAACGCCGGTGTAGCCGACGTTGACCTTGACCACGGGTGGGCCCTGGTTGACTCTCCTGAGTCAATGACAGGTGGGGCCCAGCCCTGTTAACTATTTAGGATTAGTTTAAATTAATTTTAGTTTAACTAATTACACTGACACGCGAGACCCACTGTCAGGTTTGACCCGGACCGTGTCCCGTTGACCCGCTGATGTCACACTGACGTCAGGCTGACGCAGTAATTGATTTTCTGGATTTATTTTAATTAAGGAAATTTCAGAAAATACCCCAAACTTCTAAAAATCATATAAATTCAACCGTAGCTCAGAATGAAATAATTTATATATGAAAAATTATTAGAAAAATTCAAGGAATCCATCTGTACCATTTTCATGCATGTTTGAGCAATGTTTGTCCTCTGTTTTGGACAAAACAAATAAATGGCATTTAAACTCTCACATATGGAGTTTGAATTTGAATTTTGTGTTCAAACCAACCCCATTTAACCTGTTGCTAGATGCATTAGCCCAAAACGCATTCATATTGCCATGTCATAGCATGCATCATATTGTGCATTGCATTGATCGTGTTTCTTCTGTGTTTGCCGGTGTTGTTCCCCCTCGGTAGACGCTGTACCGATGATGTGATCGTTGACACTGATGAAGACTGAATGTTATCTTCAGAAGTGCCAGGCAAGCAAAACCCCCTTGTTCATTCCGATACAATCCTACTCTCTCGCCCTGCTCTCTTTTACTGCATTAGGACAACAACGAGTCATTTGTTACTTGCTGCGGTAGCTGAACCCCTTTATCCTCTGCATGACCTGTCATTGCCACAGTAAATAGATGAAACCCACTAGTATGAGTAGGAGTTGTTTGAGCCCTGTTGTGCCTACTCATTCATGTTTGTTTGTCATGCCTGCTACTGCTTAGAGTTGAGTCAGGTCTGATTCATCGGGGATGAATCAGAGGTGTGTGAACATGTCCTACTGTGTGTGAGCTAAGTGTGTGAACACGATTTGGTAAAAGGTAACGGTGAGAGGCCATGTAGGAGTACATGGTGGGTTGTCTCATTGAAGCCGTCCTTAGGAACTGAGTTCTGTGTTTGTGATCCATGATTCATCTACTACCATGCATTGGGCCCTGAAATATGACCCCGCTCGACTTCTTATTCACCCTTGTCCTCTGTCCAGGAGTTGCAAGTAGTTTCTGGTGTTTGTAGTATGCTGGAGGCCGTGGACAGTGCTGACCGTAGGGGTGGGCTGTGATGCGGTAGGCACGTGGCCGGGTATACCGGGCGCCCGTTTGCTGTCACGGAACCCTGTTCACATCGTTTGGGGCTGTGAGTGAAACTCCGGCCGGATCTCCTCATGGATGGAACCCGAATAGGCGATAAACCTGGACTAGAGACTTGAGTGTTTAGGTAGGTCGCGGTCTACACCCACGTCGGCTTTCGCTTGAAGTCTGCCGAGCACATGTCGTGTGAAGACGCTAAGTGGTGGAAACATGTATGAAGAAGTAGACCCCTGCAGGGTTAACATCATCTATTCGAATAGCCGTGTCCGCGGTAAAGGACTTTTGGGTTGCTTATATCAGTTCATAGACAAGTGAAAGTGGATACTCTAAAATACGCAGGATAAGCGTGAGTGCTATGGATGGCGTTCTCGTAGGGAGACGGGAGCGGATCCATAGTGGTGTATTGATATGGTGAATATTGGACTCGTGTGCGCCACCTCAAAAGAGTTGCTTGCAGTCGTAGTTTAGGATAGCCACCGAGTCAAAGCTGGCTTGCTGCAATTAAACCCCACCATCCCCTTTGTTGATAATGATGCATATGTAGTTAGTTCTGATGTAAGTCTTGCTGGGTACATTTGTACTCACGTTTGCCTATTTTATGTTTTTGCAGAGAGACTTCGGTCTCGCTAGTAGTTCCGCGTGGACTTCGACGTTTAGCTTGTTACCTCAGCTACGATCTTGTGCCCTCGGCAGGATCTGGTAGATAGTCAGGCTTCTCAGCCTTTTTCATTTATAGATGTCTGTACTCAGACATCATAGCTTCCGCATGTGCTTTGATTTGTATGCTCTGAATGTTGGGTCATGAGACCCCTGTTTGTAATATCCCGCTCCTCGGAGCCTAATGAATACTTACTTGTGTCGTAGAGTCATGTTGTGATGCCTTGTTGTATTTGCACATATCGAGCATATTGTGTGTATGATTGAAATGCTTGGTATGTGTAGGATCTGACTATCTAGTTGTTTATCTTTAGTAGCCTCTCTTACCGGGAAATGTCTCCTAGTGTTTCGATTGAGCCATGGTAGCTTGCTACTGCTCCGGAACACTTAGGCTGGTCGGCATGTGTCCTTCTTCGTTCCAGTGTCTGTCCCTTCGGGGAAATGTCACGCATTGAGTACCGGAGTCCTGTTAGCCCGCTACAGCCTGGTTTACCGGAGTCCTGCTAGCCCAGAGCTACAGCCCGGACCCACTTGCTGATGACCGACACGTTCGATGCTGGGTCATGGATGCCTGTCCCTGTAAGTCTGTGCCACTTTGGGTTTACGACTAGTCATGTCAGCCCAGGCTCCTTATCATATGGATGCTAGCGACACCATCATATACGTGTGCCAAAAGGCGCAAACGGTCCCGGATAAAGGTAAGGTGACACCCGTGGGAATACCGTGCGTGAGGCCGCAAAGTGATATGAGGTGTTACATGCTAGATCGATGTGGCATTGAGTCGGGGTCCTGACAGCTTTGGTATCAGAGCTTGACTGCCTGTAGGATTACCAAGCCGAACTGGTCGAAGTTGAGTCTAGAAATTCTTTAGTTATATAAGGGAATTGATTGTGGGATGGAACGTAAGGCTCTTTTTACTCCTTATATCTTATGCCCTTCTGATCTGAGTCATCTTATCTTTCCTACGGGGTTAAGGAACTAGGCTTTCTCTTCTTTCTATCACGATCACGTGTTACTAATCCGTAGATTTATAAGATTGTTGGATTTAAGCTTGAGTTCAGTTCCTACGACTTCTGTATGTTAACTGTTGATCTCGAAACCTTGGTATTGTGCTTCTGAGTGGCTATGCCACCATTTTTGTAGCATGTCTCAAATCTTTTTGAGCATTTATAGCCGTTATGTTGTCCGAGTCATCCCAGGTTTCTAAACAGTCTGATGCATTTGCAAATCCCTTCTTCCCGTTCCCGATGTCCTTTTGGTCAGATTAATCACACAAATTAGTGAGTTGAGGTACCTTATTGCCTTGACATATATGTTGGAGTTAATAATTATGACCCTAAGTGCTTAGGGGATCATCTAGTGGTCTAGCCATGATCTGTGTTTCCAGTGTGATGATTCTGGCCGTCATTATCGAAAGCATCCCGTGATGCCATTTAGTTAGAAGGCATTCTATTTCTGGGTTTTGAACCCGAGATTCACTCTACTTATCTCATGTTGATAGTGTTTGCTAGTTCCTTTAGGATATTAGTAACTTTGCGATAGTCCTCGAGGTCCGTGGTATTTCCTTCTTCCAAATACTATGAACCGCTTATGGCAGATGTTTATTGGATCAAAAGATCACAATTAGAGTACTCTTGAGGAGATCTCCATTCATAAATCGTGACTCTGCCAGTCCTACCTCTCTGCATGGGTTATCTGGAAGAAATGTTGATCTCGCTCGACATACTAATCTATGCATCCACAACTCAGAAAATTATATGTTCCTTTGAGTTGTTCTCTTTAGTTGCATTCTGACCCTCGTCTATCAATTGATAGTCAAGAGTATGCGTGCATTCGTTTATAGATGCCTATTACTCTTGTGGTCCGTCAAGCCATTCTGTCCTGAATGACTTGGAGAAACAAACTCCAGTACCTCATCCATATCTAGGATTGGGTCAAAGCAGTTGTATTCCACAGATCAAATGCCAATCTAGCTTTTGGTTCTGTTCTACCTTGGAGTATTACCCCCTTTATGTCAGAATTGTCATGAGAACTGCACCAACTCTCATGAATTTTGACGTAGTGATACTTCTCACCATCATTAGTCATTCCTCGGTCTTCGTGTTGATGCAACCGGAATACCGACAAATGAATTGTGACGTGTGAAATCAATACTCCTAGCAACCTCGTTGCTTGGTAGTTAAAGGACAATAATTTCATTCTTAGCGTGTTGGTTTTTGAATCATCCTTCTAAGACTGATCGTGCTACCTAGTCCTTATTTCGGTGCACCCTTCGATTGATGAGTTAGGATCTTGTCAAGTCCTCACTCATTTGATCATATCATCTTGCCCTCAAAAGCGAGATTGTTCTCGAGCTTAGTAACATACCGGTGGTTCGTGATTTTCCGAATATCTTCTCGGAAGTATTACCAGGTTGTCCCCTGACTGTTATGTTGAGCTCGTGATCAAGTTGGTTTCTTGTGAACCACCCTCTCTCCAAGAATCGGTGTTAGATATCCCTGAGCTAGTTGGTTAAGCTAGACAACAACTTGGAGAGTTGGAAGATAAAAGCTTGCCTGACTTAGTTCGTTCCAAAGGGATATTCTTGTGTAGTGTGTGTTGAAGAAAGATGATATCTTCATCGATTGGTCCCTGTGATCAGTTGCTGGACCTATTGTCTTATCAATCCTTTGATTTGAGTGTGGGCTATCGTCAAATCAAATCAGTACCAACGATGCTCGTAATGTTGTCTTACTCGTGGTTGATCCCTCGAGCATACACCATTACATCTTTGGTCTGACCAATGCTATCACTGTGTTCACATGATGGTGGAAGTCCAGTGATATGGAAATTCCGATGAGTTGTTGTTGAGCCCATCAGTAGCATTTCGTCTCCCCCCATGAATCATGTTGAACATCAACCTAGTGTTGAAAATTTTGTAAGCAATGCCTTCGTGCTCCGTTCATGAAGCCTATGTTTGGATGAAAGTAGTGACTTCCTCTAATTCATGTGCATCTGATGTAAGTTGCCGCCATGAATTCGAGGAAGATTGTTTTGTTTCCTTTGGAATCATCCCAAATCAGTCATGCACACGTGCGAAGTATTCTGTAGTCTGGAGGCTTGCAACCTTCATTCTATATGTGTCCCTAGCACACTAAGCCACTGATTGACTTGTTCAAGGAAAAGAAGTCTATGCTTGGGATCTAATCCATGGACTTGCGTAAAGACTTCGATATCCTCGATGATGGTTCCCCACCTGAACTCGGTAGTGTTTAATTATAAGACTACTACGTGGCCATGCTTGTCTGGGACAACGTGTTCACATGTTTGTAGCAGAACCAGCTCATGTTTTGGAGCTTACTATCGTAGTTCATTCCCCGAGAATCTCGCAACGTCATCTCGTCGATTTGTGTTGCAAACTTTCGTTTTTCTTCCTAGACTCGGTGAGTCTGGAATATCCTGACACCAACCAGATCTGAATCTCAGGCAGATATGATGGTTTGGAACATTTCCCAAGAACTATAATATCGGTCCCTCAGAAACCGGTAAAGTGGATGTCGTGGCCAACACACCCAGCCGGAAGACCTGTTATTATAATATCTTGATTGAGGAAGTTGGCCACCTCCCCATAAGGATTTCGTAGGATCTACTCCCTAGTTGTTCCATATGGATTTTTGTGCTCCCGAAGTCCGACCCTTTTACTTGATGGTCTGGTTGCCAAACCATTTCAATAAATGGATTACGCTAGCACATTAAGGAGAGCATTAGAAGCGGAGTGCTAAATGTCTCTCGGTCGATCATCCGGATTTTATTTCCTTGGCCCCGCCAAGGGTGAAACCTGAGAAAGTGTTATCTTCATTTGCATCTGCATCATCCATCATCATTCATCATGGTAGCAAGTTGTGTTGCCAGGATCCTTGACACGGATATTGGTAAAATCTTGATGATTATGGAAATGCTCAAGTTCTTGAGAGCACGCGCAAGTGCTAGGTTTGATCGTCGGCATTAACTGTATAGTGCTCTCAGTTTCCTCGGCAATGCTATCACCTTTTCAAATAGTGAATTCACTCTCTATTGTTGGGTTCTTCCCCAGTTACCAGAATCATTCCCAGCATTTGCATTTTGTTCCCAGCTTGCACCGCCTATGTGCCATTCTACCATGGGTCTCTTCCATTTCCGGTGGTAAGCAAATTCATCCATTACGTTGTCTTCAACAAGGTAATCCACATCATCCAAGTCCGAGTATGCCATTCTACCGACCCCCTCCAAACGATCGTTTGTGATTGCCTTAGGCTGGTATAAAGAGATTCAATGATCTTTGTATCAAAAGTAATTCTTTTTGCCACTTAAGGGAATAGTTCTTTGCGTCACTTTTCCCAAGGTGCCCGTTACGGAATCCTGGCAGTTATTTCTTCGCCACCTTGACACCATCCACCATTTTACCTAAGCGTCGAATGGTTGCCTACCAATTTTAATCTTCGTCATCCATTTCTTTACCATCATTCCTAATGTGTGTTTGGTGTCTCAACTCAAGAGTTGTTCTTACGTCTCTCCATGAACTGATCTTGAGTTGCTCGATCTTCAAGAAGAGTAAATCCTGTAGGGTTTCCCCCTTCTTTCTGTTGTTGTGTCGAGTGAAGATCTCGAAAGCAAAGACGTCAAGACCAAAATGATGGAATGAATCAACCTCTATGAGAAGGGCAAATGGATCATGAAGATTGTGATAGTTGTGACTTCCCTTTTCCTCTTACCTCACGTCTTGAATCTCGGGGCGAGATTCTTGTTTAGTGGGGGTGAGTTGTCACAGCCCTAGAGCTTGCTTGTAACTAGTGGCATTGCATCCATGCATCATGTCTAAATTTCTTTAAATTTGAATTGGGGAATTGGAGAGCCTCAGAAATCATTTAAAAAAATGATGATCAACATTAAAAATTGCTTCAAATGTTTCCAAGGAAATGTTCCTTTTCAGCTTTGAAAAATATTGGCAAGAATAAAATGCAAACCAATATTTTTGGAGTGACTGAAACATTTATTTTGGGCCTTTTAATTAATTCAATAACTATTTGCATTGGATATATATTTGATATATAAATAATATATGTCCAATAATACTGGAACATTTTATGTGGTTTGGTATATTTTAGTTCTAGCCACATAACTATTTTCAGGATTTTATAAAATGGTTTAGTATTTTACTAAACTAAAACAACACAGAACAAAATAAAAAAAACAGAAATAGGAAAAGCAGAGAGGAGAGAAACCCTACCTGGCGCTCACCTGGCCCAATTCCAGCGGCCCAGCCCACCGAACCGCCACCGTCTCCCACCTCGCGCCAGAAGGACGCGAGGCATGTGGCCACCGCATGCCGGCACGCGCCGAGCCACCTCCTACTTGCCGCTCTCCTTCCCCGACGCTCTGGACGCCTCCCCCGAGCGCCACGCACCCCCCTGACCCCTCTCTCCCTCGCCCGTGGCCTCTCCCCTTCCCTGGCTCTCTCCCGAGCGGAGCTCGTCGCCGCCGCTCGCCGTAGCCACGCCTACCGTGCTCCCCTCGCCTCCCCGTGTCGCCTGAAAGCTCCGCCACCATCCATTACACCTCCTAGAGCAAGCCCCGGGCGCCAGACGCCCCAAGACGACCGCCTCGACTCCGTCTTCAAGCTTCGGTCGCCGGTGATCGCCCTCGACGATTCGTCATCCTCAGCACGCCCCCGGCTACCCCGAGCATCGCTTCGTGATCTACGTGAGCCCTGCCGGCTTTCCCCTCTCTTCTCGCTGCGGAACGCACCCTCTAGCCGCCCTAATCACCGGAGCCGATTGCTCCTCGCCGCCGGCCATGGCGCCGCCGTGGCCAGGGCCACCCCAGCTTGCGCCCGAGCATGTTACCAAGTTCGCCGCCCTCCCAGGAGCCTGCAGCGCCCTTCCGTTTCCCCTCTAGTGCACCGCAGCGCCGTGTTCGACCTCGGCCGAACTCCGGCGGCCACCTAGGTCGCCACCGGCGCCGATTCCGGCCACCCCGACCCCTGCTAACTCCACCAAGAGCTTCGGCTCGTCCCCAGCTCCACCTAGATGCCCTCCGCGGCCCATTTGGTCGTCGGAGTGGCCAAAACCACTCTCGCCGCCGCGTCGGGCTCGCCGGCGGCTAAACGCTGGTGTAGCCGACGTTGACCTTGACCACGGGTGGGCCCTGGTTGACTCTCCTGAGTCAATGACAGGTGGGGCCCAGCCCTGTTAACTATTTAGGATTAGTTTAAATTAATTTTAGTTTAACTAATTACACTGACACGCGGGACCCACTGTCAGGTTTGACCCGGACCGTGTCCCGTTGACCCGCTGATGTCACACTGACGTCAGGCTGACGCAGTAATTGATTTTCTGGATTTATTTTAATTCAGGAAATTTTAGAAAATACCCCAAAGTTCTAAAAATCATATAAATTCAACCGTAGCTCAGAATGTAATAATTTATATATGAAAAATAATCAGAAAAATTCAAGGAATCCATCTGTACCATTTTCATGCATGTTTGAACAATGTTTGTCCTCTGTTTTGGACAAAACAAATAAATGGCATTTAAACTCTCACATATGGAGTTTGAATTTGAATTTTGTGTTCAAACCAACCCCATTTAACCTGTTGCTAGATGCATTAGCCCAAAACACATTCATATTGCCATGTCATAGCATGCATCATATTGTGCATTGCATTGATCGTGTTTCTTCTGTGTTTGCCGGTGTTGTTCCCCCTCGGTAGACGCTGTACCGATGATGTGATCGTTGACACTGATGAAGACTGAATGTTATCTTCAGAAGTGCCAGGCAAGCAAAACCCCCTTGTTCATTCCGATACAATCCTACTCTCTCGCCCTGCTCTCTTTTACTGCATTAGGACAACAACGAGTCATTTGTTACTTGCTGCGGTAGCTGAACCCCTTTATCCTCTGCATGACCTGTCATTGCCACAGTAAATAGATGAAACCCACTAGTATGAGTAGGAGTTGTTTGAGCCCTGTTGTGCCTACTCATTCATGTTTGTTTGTCATGCCTGCTACTGCTTAGAGTTGAGTCAGGTCTGATTCATCGGGGATGAATCAGAGGTGTGTGAACATGTCCTACTGTGTGTGAGCTAAGTGTGTGAACACGATTTGGTAAAAGGTAACAGTGAGAGGCCATGTAGGAGTACATGGTGGGTTGTCTCATTGAAGCCGTCCTTAGGAACTGAGTTTTGTGTTTGTGATCCATGATTCAGCTACTACCATGCATTGGGCCCTGAAATATGACCCCGCTCGACTTCTTATTCACCCTTGTCCTCTGTCTAGGAGTTGCAAGTAGTTTCTGGTGTTTGTAGTATGCTGGAGGCCGTGGACAGCGCTAACCGTAGGGGTGGGCTGTGATGCGGTAGGCACGTGGCCGGGTATACCGGGCGCCCGTTTGCTGTCA
This sequence comes from Triticum dicoccoides, assembly GCF_002162155.2. NCBI lineage: Eukaryota > Viridiplantae > Streptophyta > Magnoliopsida > Poales > Poaceae > Triticum > Triticum dicoccoides. The sequence goes on along the minus strand of NC_041389.1, from coordinate 569,530,510 downwards.
CGGAACCCTGTTCACATCGTTTGGGGCTGTGAGCGAAACTCCGGCCGGATCTCCTCATGGATGGAACCCGAATAGGCGATAAACCTGGACTAGAGACTTGAGTGTTTAGGTAGGTCGCGGTCTACACCCACGTCGGCTTTCGCATGAAGTCTGCCGAGCACATGTCGTGTGCAGACGCTAAGTGGTGGAAAAATGTATGAAGAAGTATACCCCTGCAGGGTTAACATCATCTATTTGAATAGCCGTGTCCGCGGTAAAGGACTTCTGGGTTGCTTATATCAGTTCATAGACAAGTGAAAGTGGATACTCTAAAATACGCAGGATAAGCGTGAGTGCTATGGATGGCGTTCTCGTAGGGAGATGGGAGCGGATCCATAGTGGTGTATTGATATGGTGAATATGTGGACTCGTGTGCGCCACCTCAAAAGAGTTGCTTGCAGTCGTAGTTTAGGATAGCCACCGAGTCAAAGCTGGCTTGCTGCAGTTAAACCCCACCATCCCCTTTGTTGATAATGATGCATATGTAGTTAGTTCTGATGTAAGTCTTGCTGGGTACATTTGTACTCACGTTTGCCTATTTTATGTTTTTGCAGAGAGACTTCGGTCTCGCTAGTAGTTCCGCGTGGACTTCGACGTTTAGCTTGTTACCTCAGCTACGATCTTATGCCCTCGGCAGGATCTGGTAGATAGTCAGGCTTCTCAGCCTTTTTCATTTATAGATGTCTGTACTCAGACATCGTAGCTTCCGCATGTGCTTTGATTTGTATGCTCTGAATGTTGGGTCATGAGACCCCTGTTTGTAATATCCCGCTCCTCGGAGCCTAATGAATACTTACTTGTGTCGTAGAGTCATGTTGTGATGCCTTGTTGTATTTGCACATATCGAGCATATTGTGTGTATGATTGAAATGCTTGGTATGTGTAGGATCTGACTATCTAGTTGTTTATCTTTAGTAGCCTCTCTTACCGGGAAATGTCTCCTAGTGTTTCCATTGAGCCATGGTAGCTTGCTACTGCTCCAGAACACTTAGGCTGGCCAGCATGTGTCCTTCTTCGTTCCAGTGTCTGTCCCTTCGGGGAAATGTCACGCATTGAGTACCGGAGTCCTGTTAGCCCGCTACAGCCCGGTTTACCGGAGTCCTGCTAGCCCAGAGCTACAGCCCGGACCCACTTGCTGATGACCGACACGTTCGATGCTGGGTCATGGATGCCTGTCCCTGTAAGTCTGTGCCACTTTGGGTTTACGACTAGTCATGTCAGCCCGGGCTCCTTATCATATGGATGCTAGCGACACCATCATATACGTGTGCCAAAAGGCGCAAACGGTCCCGGATAAAGGTAAGGTGACACCCGTGGGAATACCGTGCGTGAGGCCGCAAAGTGATATGAGGTGTTACATGCTAGATCGATGTGGCATTGAGTCGGGGTCCTGACACCCATCATCTAATAACTACTCCACAATGCATTCCCTTAAGACCAAATATGGTGAATTGTCATGTAGTCGATGTTCACATGACACCACTAAGGAAAGACAACATACATATCATTAAAATATCGAACACATATCAAGCTCACATGATTACTTGCAACATGACTTCTCCCGAGAGACCTCAAGAACAAAAGTAACTACTCACAAATGATAATCATGCTCAAGATCAGAGGGGTATTAAATAGATAATGGATCTGAACATATAATCTTCCACCAAATAAACCATATAGTAATAAACTACAAGATGCAATCAACACTACAAGTCACCCACAAGTACCAATATGAGGTTCCGGTACAAAGATTGAACAAAGAGATGAACTAGGGGTTGAGAGGAGATGGTGTTGTTGAAGATGTTGATGGAGATTACCCTCCCAAAGATGGGAGAGTTATCGGTGATGACGATGGCGATGGTTTCCCCCCTCCAGGAGGGAAGTTCCCCCGGAGGGCAAAAGTGCTCCTGCCCAAGTTTCGCCTTGAGACGGTGGCGCTTCATCCCGAAAGTCCCCCTCTGATTTTTTCTAGGTCAAAATGACCTTTAGCCCTGAAGATGGGCACCGAAGGTGGGCCGAGGAGGACACAACCCACCAGGGTGCGCCTGGGGGGTTGGCGCGCCCAGGTGGGTTATGCCCACCTGGTGGGCCTCCTCCGGTAGTTATTTGCTCCCATATTTTTCCTATATTGCAAAATAATTCTCCGTAAATTTTCAGCTCATTTGGAGATGTGCAGAATAGGTAACACAGACATAGCTTATTCAGTTCTAGAATTCCAGCTACCGGTATTCTCCCTCTTTGTGCAAACCTTGCATATTATGAGAGAGGGCATTAGAAATACTCCAAAAAGCATTATTATGCATAAAAACATTATAAATAACAGTAGGAAACACATGATGCAAAATGGACGTATCAGTTCGCGGGATCGTCATCATCATTCGAGGGACTTCGAGCACGATCTACACCGACTCTTGTTCTTCTGCTGCACTACGGAGTTGGTAACGATCGTTGATCCCAACCCTTATGCATCTTCATATTGATCTTGGTGATCGTAGGTGCGATTTTTTTTGTTTTCTACTATGTTTCCCAACAGTGGCATCTTGAGCAGGTTTATGAGTAGATGCAGGTTGTGCATATGATGTGGTATAGCTGAGGGAGTCCTGGACTAGGGGGTGTCCGGATAGCCGAACTATCATCATCGACCGGACTCCAAGACTATGAAGATACAAGATTGAAGACTTCATCCCGTGTCCGGATGGGACTTTCCTTGGCGTGGAAGGCAAGCTTGGCGATACGGATATGTAGATCTCCTACCATTGTAACCGACTCTGTGTAACCCTAGCCCTCTCCGGTGTCTATATAAATCGGATGGCTTTAGTCCGTAGGATGAACAACAATCATACCATGGGCTAGCTTCTAGGGTTTAGCCTCCTTGATCTCGTGGTAGATCTACTCTTGTAATACCCACATCATCAATATCAATCAAACAGGACGTAGGGTTTTACCTCCATCAAGAGGGCCCGAACCTGGGTAAAACATCGTGTCCCTTGTCTCCTATTACCATCCGCCTAGACGCACAGTTCGGGACCCCCTACCCGAGATCCGCCGGTTTTTACACCGACATTGGTGCTTTCATTGAGAGTTCCTCTGTGCCGTCACCGATAGGCTCGATGGCTTCTTCGATCGTCAACAACGACGCAGTCCAGGGTGAGACTTTTCTCCCCGGACAGATCTAGACTTTTCTCCCCGGACAGATCTTCGTATTCGGCGGCTTTGCACTGCGGGCCAATTCGCTTGGCCATCTGGAGCAGATCGAAAGCTACGCCCCTGGCCGTCAGGTCAGATTTGGAAGTTTGAACTTCACGGCTGACATCCGCGAAGACTTGATCTTCGATGGATTCGAGCCACAGCCGAGCGCGCCGCACTGTCACGATGGGCATGATTTAGCTCTGTGGCCAGACAGTGCCCTGGAGGCCGCACACGAGCCCGCTCCGACCCTCGATCCGAAGCCGGCTGCGCAGATCGAGGATGGGTGGCTAGACACCGCCTCGGGGGCTGCAACCTCTACGGCAATGGAGCCGAATACTAACCTTATCCCTTGTGAAGCTCGTGACTTCGAGGTGCCAGACTCCTCGCCGGACTCCGAACCTCCCGCGCCCCCTCCAATTGAATCCGATTGGGCGCCGATCATGGAGTTCACCGCTGCGGACATCTTTCAACACTCACCTTTCGGCGACATCCTGAGTTCGCTAAAGTATCTCTCGTTATCAGGAGAGACCTGGCCGGACTGCGGCCAGGACGGTTGGGATGCAGACGACGAAGAAATTCAAGGCCCACCCACCACCCACTTAGTAGCCACTATCGATGATCTAACCGACATGCTAGACTTCGACTCCGAAGACATCGACAGTATGGACGACGATGCCGGAGACGACAAGAACCAGCGCCTACTGGGCACTGGAAAGCCACCTCAACTCATGACGTATACATGGTGGATACACCAAAGGGAAGCGATAACAAGGAACAACGGGACGTGGCGAAGGACAACTCCCCTGACAAACAACCAAAACGGCGACGCAAGCGCCGCCCGAAGTCCCGCCTCGATAACAACGGCACCCATACTGACCCAGCCTTAGAGCAGGGCGAAGCAGTGGACGACGAACATGCCACCAAGAAACCATCCGAACAGGATGAATTGGACAAGCAACCCATCCCCAGTGAAAATGACAGTCCAGACGATCTCACGCCGGACACATCACCGGAGCATAAGAACCTTCATAAAAGGCTCGTCGCCACTGCAAGAAGTTTGAAGAAGCAAAAGCAGAAGCTCAAAACAGCAGAGGACGCACTCAGAATGAGATGGAGCAAAGTACTCAATACCGCAGATAAATACGATGATAGTCACCAGGCAAAGAGCTACCCGAAATGCAAGTTGTTGCCCGAATTTGACGAGGAGGTTGTAGAGCCACCACAGTCAAAAAAGAAAGAGGCCGCCTGGCCGGATAGACGACCAGATGACAGGCTAAGAGCGGCAAGCGGCGCCGCACACAATCCGGCACACGATCCACATAAGGATCCTCGCAAAAAGGATGGCCTGGTCAGGTCCATCTATGGGCCAAAAAAGAAGACTCGAGGGAGCAACACAACCCGCCAAATGTTTGAAGACAACGGCACAGCTAAATACAGGGGCGCCGCACACCCACTATGTTTCACCGATGAGGTACTGGATCATGAATTTCCAGCGGGATTCAAACCCGTAAACATAGATGCATATGACGGAACAACAGACCCCGGAGTCTGGATTCAGGATTATATCCTACACATACATATGGCCAGAGGAGACGATCTCCATGCCATAAAATACCTACCCCTCAAGCTCAAAGGGCCAGCTCGGCATTGGCTCAAAAGCCTCCCAGAAAATACCATTGGAAGTTGGGAAGAGCTCGAGGACGCGTTTTGAGCAAATTTTCAGGGGACTTATGTCCGCCCTCTGGATGCAGACGATTTAAGTCACATAACTGAACAGCCCGGAGAGTCAGCACGCAAATTCTGGAACAGGTTCCTCACCAAAAAGAACCAAATAGTCGACTATCCGGACGCCGAAGCCTTAGCAGCCTTTAAGCATAACGTCCGAGACGAATGGCTCGCCAGACACCTCGGCCAGGAAAAACCAAGAGCAATGGCCGCGCTAACAAGCCTCATGACCCGCTTTTGCGCGGGGGAAGATAGCTGGCTGGTAAGATGCAGCACCAGCGACCCGAGTACATCCGAGGTCAGGGATGGAAATGGAAAATCACGACGCAGAAAAGATCAGCGCCGGAATAAGGGAAATGGCCCAAATAGCACGGCGGTCAACGCCGGGTTCAAAAGCTCTCGGCCGAATAATAAAACACTGCCTCTTAAGGACAACAGTGATGAGCTATCCAACCTAAACAAAATCTTGAATAGGATATGTCAAATCCATAGTACCCCCGGGAAGCCTGCAAACCATACCCACAGAGATTGTTGGGTCTTCAAGCAGTCCAGCCGACTTAACACCGAACACAAGGGGCTCGACGCACCAACCGAAGACGACGACGAACCCCACAAGCAGCACGCCGGAAAACAGAAGACTTTCCCACTAGAAGTCAAAACAGTGAACTCACTTCATGTGATAACAAGGAAAAATAGTGCGGCAGCTGCTAAATCACGCGCCGCACGGTCCACCCTAGCAGAGTCCCGAAATTGGATGTTTAAACCAATTAATTTCGACCATCAGGATTACTCCAGAAGTGTTCGAAACACAGGAGGGACTACTTTGGTATTGGATCCCATAATCGACAGACTACAATTCACACAAGTCCTAATGGATGGCGGCAGCGATATAAACCTGCTATACCAGGACACCATCCGCAGAATGGGGATAGACCCTACCAAAATTCGCCGTAGCAGCACTTCCTTCAAAGGAGTGACGCCAGGCCTTTACGCCAATTGTACAGGCTCTGTACTACTAGAGGTCGTGTTTGATTCATCCGACAACCTCTGTCGCGAAAAGCTCATTTTCCATATCACCCCATTCAAAAGTAGCCATCAAGCACTACTGGGACGCGAAGCTTTCGCCCGCTTTAACCCAATACCGCATTACGCGTCTCTTACGCTTAAAATGCCCGGTCCACGCGGCATAATCATTAAAGGGTAACTCCGAGTGTTCCTCGAACCGCGGAAAACGTGAGACTGCTTTGACAGCCACACACTAATCCGACCTCGCTGGCCGAAGCCCCTAAAAATAGGTCATTCAGACCTCGGACACGGTTAGGCGAGTCCGGCATAAATAAACAAGGGGCTTCCCAGCCGCATACCTCTTTACAAGGGGCTGCACGTATAAAAAATGAGAGCCAATAAAGCTCAACTTCATTCATCTTCCAAATCATACTTTATTTTAAATACATCTTTTGCACGATATTTTTTCCAAACTAAGTTCTTTTCTTTTACAGATGAAGCACGTGCTACACCCGTCCAGGATACAGCACAACGGAGACACAGGCGCAGACGTGCAGCAGGGACCCGTTGCAAGGATTCTCTTCAGATTAAGACCCTGCGTAAACCTTTCTCACTGTCTCTTGTTGATACACATCCCCCGGTTTCCTACCATAACCGAGGAGGAGGCTGACGTTTTGGCATCGGCCGCGTCAGAAGTTCTCGCCTGTACCTGGACACTAGGGGCTTAGGGCATTGTTCTGCCCGGTATCATAAAGACCGAATACCTCAGGGAGTGTTCGGCGTCTCGAGTTAGGCCTTATATGCATCAGCTCCGAATCATGTCTTTGGTCAAATGTTGGGTTTGCCCGGCTCCTGTGTTTTGCTGCCTTACGTTCCGCTCCATCGGCTACCGCGGCACCAGGAGAACTACTGCGATTGTGCCCCGGTTCGACCGGGCGAGCACCTGAGCAGAGAAAGCCGAAAACTGACTGTCATGATATAGCGAGAGACTGGTCAACCACTCGATCGACTACTGGAATGTTTAGAATTCCTCCGCTTTGACGAAGGACCGCTTTCCGGTCAGGCACATACGCGCCCCGAGTTCGGAGAGCGCGGTGCCTCTAGGGGATATATAGTAGCCCCACCATCGAGCTCCTATGGCTAAGTGAAAGTGATAAAGCATTATACTCCGGTTGCCTAGTTTGCTATGCTATCACCTCCTTCAAAGGACCAAGACGTTGGATTAAGTGTGGAAAAGCCCATAGTAAAACATGAGCCCCCTCGTGAAGGGATCCATCGGGAAGCCTAAACCCCGACAGAGGTGAGACACGAACACAACACTCTCGTCGGGCTCGGGAGTAGGAATAACTTGCCCTTGGACAGGCAACCTATGCGAAATCTCATAGGTTAAGTACCTGGCGTCTCTCAGCTTTAGCACGTCCTCTTTCGTGACGGAGGAGGGCATCCACCGGCCTCGTAGGTCGGAGCCAGACATTATCGAAGGACGGAAGTACCCGAATCTGGAGCCCTGGGAGTTGGAACTCGGGGCGAGGGGCGGATTCGATTGACGATTGAAGAAAAAGAACGGGCCTTGGTCTCATTATAAAGAGGGAGAATACCAAGAGCCGTCCCCGTGACCGTTTGGAACCCGCCTTCAATGGAGGGGGCATGGCAACGGGCGCGGTTGGGTTACCCACATCCGTATTGATGAGAATCCCGGAATAAGGGGAACACGATCTCTGCTTTGACAAGATGTGCCAAGGAAACCGCTTCGCTAAACGCGCGGAGGTGGTATAATAAAATCGATTCGAGTAAAGGCTTGGTTGTGGTGTGACATCACGCCACAAAATATGTTAGCAGATTGAACTCGTGTAAATATTATTCTCTCTATGGTGGTATGTGGAATTTATTTTGTAGAGCCGGACACTATCCTGGTGTTCACAATCTTCTATAAATTATTTGGAGGAGGAACCCGCCTTGCAATGCCGAAGACAATATGCGTGCCAGACTCGTCATCATTGAAGCCTGGTTCAGGGGCTACTGAGGGAGTCCTGGACTAGGGGGTGTCCGGATAGCCGAACTATCATCATTGATCGGACTCCAAGACTATGAAGATACAAGATTGAAGACTTCGTCCTGTGTCCGGATGGGACTTTCCTTGGCGTGGAAGGCAAGCTTGGTGATACGGATATGTAGATCTCCTACCATTGTAACCGACTATGTGTAACCCTAGCCCTCTCCGGTGTCTATATAAACCGGATGGCTTTAGTCCGTAGGACGAACAACAATCATACCATAGGCTAGCTTCTAGGGTTTAGCCTCCTTGATCTCGTGGTAGATCTACTCTTGTAATACCCACATCATCAATATCAATCAAGCAGGACATAGGGTTTTACCTCCATCAAGAGGGCCCGAACCTGGGTAAAACATCGTGTCCCTTGTCTCCTGTTACCATCCGCCTAGTCGCACAGTTCAGGACCCCCTACCCGAGATCCGCCGGTTTTGACACCGACAATAGCCTTCGTCATGATAATGAGTTTATGTATGAGATTGTTATATGTTGTAATGTTAAGTGGCCTGCGCGTCACGTCATGCAGGCTGGAGACACGGGATTGCCACCTTAATGCAAACATCATAGAGATAGGTTACATGTGATGGTGGCAGGACATAGAGGGAGGACCCCGACAAGGAGAAGGTGTACCAGGCACGGTACGAGGAGCTATAATTTCGTACCACAGCGGAATTTTGGATTTTGTTTCCACGGCAAGGTTTTCTGAAACGGTCACCACGACAACATTTCCTCACATTTGCAGCCACGACAATTTTTTTGAAATTGTTGTCTCAGTAATGAAATATTGGCCGTCACGTCGCTTCAACTAGAGATTGGGGACAATTATGGAGGACTCCCGGTGCCCAGGGCTATACCATATCATTCTATTATGAATTGCCTGAGATGTTTATCCCTTTGTTGTTTGCACCCATTGATTGCATAGTAGTCAATTATTAGGGTGATCTCTCACTATAAATATCACGTCAAAAGGTGCTCGTCCCATGTAGCAACCATCTATAACATTTGACGATCTGGAGTACGTCATGTCCACATGAGTACAAACAAATTGTTGGGTGTAATGCGGAGATGGTGAAACCGTACATGCAGATTGCACTGGGTTATCTTGAAGTTCTGGCAGAATAGTTTTGAGCTCAAAGCATAAAGCATCGAAAGATGAACAAGAGTCATATGGAGATATGATCAGCAAAAGCTTGCCCACCAGTCGAAATTCTCGCTATCAGTGATGCACACATCAATGGCTAAGAACTAGACTTGGATCTTGAATCACTCACAATTAATTATGAGATATATTAATTTGAGTGGGAGTACACTTTATATAATAATTTGTTTAAACACTAGTGCTAAATTGATCATGAGTAATGTCTAAGTGAATCTCGTGTTTATTGTTGTAGATCAATGGTGTGCAATAGTTTGAATTTAGCACCACTGTTTGAGAAAGAAAAATTGACTGCAACTAGTGATAACTATGAGGATTGGATCCACACTTTGAGAAAAGTTCTTAAAAGTGCTAATAAAGAATATGTGCTGGATCAATTACTTGGTGCAACCCCGACGCTTGGAGCAAGCCAGGACATCATCAGTGTATACTTATCTCCTAAAACCATCATGTTATCTTGTATGCATAAAGTGTTATAGAAGCGCTATCAAAAGCTCAGTCCCATCGAGATTGTCAAGGCACTGGAAGTTCTGTTTGACAAAGAATCAGCTGAAGTTCATGAGATGACTGAAGTGATGGATGAGTGCAATATAGATGAAGAGCAAGGTGACAGATTTGTAGACTATTATGATAGCATATCTGCAATGGGGGTAGAAATACCTAAAACACCTGAGAATTATTTATTATTCTCATTGCTTTATGAAGCAATACTCAAAAACCATGAGGCTGGAACGCAGAATCAACAAAAGTTGTTGATGAACAAAACAATAGTTTCAAAAGGAAATGCAACACCAAAAGAAACAAGGGTGGAGCATCCTATAAGACTATATGTTTCTACTGCAAATAAAAGGGACACTGGAAGAGAAATTACTTGATGTATTGTCACGCCCAATATGCGACCCTATCCAAAAGGAACTCGAAGGTCCCACCAAGGATAGACCCGCATATTGAAATGCTTTTGCAAGGTGGATATCATTACATCAACATTACATAATAGATGGGGATACATAGAAGAGGCATACATTGCCACACGAATACAACATCACAATACATAAGATCAATATCCGACTACGGATGAAAGACAAACAGAAACTCAAACGACATCCACCCTGCTAGCCCAGGCTGCCGACCTGGAACCTATCCCCTGATCGAAGAAGCAGAAGAAGAACTCAACGCAAGCAAGCATCGCTCTCGCGTCATGATCATCGCATAACCTGTACCTGCAACTGTTGTTGTAGTAAACTGTGAACCACGAGGACTCAGCAATCCCATTACCATGGGTGTCAAGACTAGCAAAGCTTAAAGGGAAAGGAAGGGGTAAAGTGGTGAGGCTGCAGCAGCGGCTAAGCATATATGGTGGCTAACATACGCAAATAAGAGCGAGAAGAGAGCAAAAGGAACGGTCGTCAACTAGTAATGATCAAGAAGTGATCCTGAACTCCTACTTACGTCAAACATAACCCAGAAACCGTGTTCACTTCCCGGACTCCACCGAGAAGAGACCATCACGGCTACACACGCATTTGATGCGTTTTAGTTCGGATCTGGTGTCAAGTTATCTACAACCGGACATTAACAAATTCACATCTGCCTATAACCGCAGGCACGGCTTTTGAAAGATTATACCCTGCAGGGGTGTCCCAACTTAGTCCATGACAAGCTCTCGCGATCAACGAAGGAATAGACCTTCTCCCAGGAAGACCCGATCAGACTCGGAATCCCGGTTTACAAGACATTTCGACAATGGTAAAACAAGACCAGCAAGACCGCCCGATGCACCGACAATCCCGATAGGAGCTGCACATATCTCGTTCTCAGGGCAACACCGGATGAGACAGGCTACGACTAAAACTAGACCTCGAGTTGCCCCGAGGGGGCCCCGCAGGCGGCTCGGTTCGGACCAACACTTAGACAAGCACTGGCCCGGGGGGGGCTAAAATAAAGATGACCCTTGGGTTGGCCGACCCAAGGGAAAGGGATAGGTGGTGGTGAGGAAAATGGTAAAACCAAGGTTGGGCCTTGCTGGAGGAGTTTTATTCAAAGCAAACTGTCAAGGGGGTCCCATAAATCACCCGACCGCGTAAGGAACGCAAAATCCGGGAACATAACACCGGTATGACGGAAACTAGGGCGGCAAGAGTGGAACAAAACACCAGGCAAAAGGCCGAGTCTTCCACCCTTTACCAAGTATATAGATGCATTAATAATATAAGAGATATTGTGATATCCCAACCAAAATCCTGTCCACCATGGAGAAATCTTCAACTTCACCTGCAACTAACTACGCTATAAGAGGGGCTGAGCAAAAGCGGTAACATAGCCAATCAATGGTTTGCATAGGAAAGGTGTCAAAGGTTAGAGGTTCATGGCAATTTGGGATGGCTTGATAAACAGGTTATAGGTAGCACAGCATAGCGATAGAACGAAACAACTAGCATAGCAATGATAGTAGTGAGATCCAGGGTAGCGGTCATCTTGCCTGAAATCCCGCTAGGAAGAAGAACGAGTCCATGAAGAAGACAAGCGGACGTGGTCGAACGAATCCTCACAACTCCGGAACGAAACCGAAGGCAACCCGGAAAGAAGCAAACAACATGGTAAACACACAAGCATAATCATGGCATGATGCACAAACAAGTATGATGCATGTCCGGTTTAATGAGGCATGGCATGGCAAAGTGCAACAAACAATACTACAAGTTAAGTGGAGCTCAATATGCAACGAGTTGCATATTGACGAAACACCACATCAATTATTTAGTTTAATCTCGTTTAAGCTACCAAACAATATTAAATGTTGTTAAACATGGCAAGGGGTGAAACATAATTAAACTAACTATTTAGGCAAGTTTAAATGAGGCCGGAACAACAAACAACAATTTCGGAAAATCCTCATGTCCATATTTTAGTTTTGGTACTGTTCTGCCCTAAAACATATTTTATAGTTGTTAAACAGTAAAACAAAGTGGACCATGTTAAACTAGGCATTTTTCCACCCCATTTCCATATAAAGTTAAACCACCAACAATGGGTGCAAATCCATCAAACATATTCTTATAATATATGGAACAACCATTGTTTTCTGATTTATAAGAATATTCATCACTTATCAAACATGATGCAGAGATAATGTTCTTACATAACTTTGGAACAAAATAACAATTATTTAGTTCTAAAATAAATCCTGAAGGTAAACTTAAAGACATGACACCGATGGCTTGAGCCCTCGAAGCAAAGTACTACTATGCATGCCCCTAGAGGGATAGATTGGTAGGAAAATACCATCGCTCATCCCCGACTGCCACTCATAAGGAAGACAATCAAAAGAGCACCTCATGCAACAAATTTGTCACACAACTTTTACCATACGTGCATGCTACGGGACTTGCTAACTTAAACAAAAGTATTTCTCAATTTCATAATTATCCACTAGTATGACCCTAACATTACTACCTTTATATCTCAAAAGAATTATCAAGCAAAAATTGATCATAGCATCCAATTCACTTCCTATGATAGTTTTTATTATACCCAACTTGGATGCTCATCATTCTAGGACCAAATTTGTAACCATAGCAAATACCATGCTGTTCTAAAAGACTCTCAAAATAATATAAGTGAAGCATGAGAGACTAGCAATTTCTTCAAAATTAATCCACCACCATGCTCTAAAAGATATAAGTGAATCACTAGAGCAAAAACTATCAAGCTCAAAAGATATAAGTGAAGCACATAGAGTATTCTAGCATATTCTAATCAAGTGGGCTTCTCCCAAAAGGTGTGTACAGCAAGGATGATTGTGGTAAACTAAAAATCAAAGACTAATATAATACACAACACTCCAAGCAAAACACGTATCATGTGGCGCATAAAAATATAGCTCCAAGTAAAGTTACCAATGCACGAAGACGAAAGAGGGGATGCCTTCCCGGGGCATCTCCAAGCTTAGGCTTTTAGCTATCCTTGAATATATTGGGGTGCCATGGGCATCCCCAAGCTTAGGCTCTTGCCACTCCTTATTCCATAGTCCATAAAAGCTTTACCCAAAACTTGAAAACTTCACAACACAAAACTCAACAGGAAATCTTATAAGCTCCGTTAGTGAAAGAAAACAAAACCACCACATAAGGTACTGTAATGAACTCATTCTTTATTTATTTTGGTGTTAAACCTAATGTATTCCAACTTCTCTATGGTTTATATCCTTACATACTAGCCATAGATGCATCAAAATAAGCAAACAACACACGAAAAACAGAATATGTCAAAAACAGATCAGTCTGTAGCAATCTGTAACTAACACAAACTTCTGGAACTCTAAAAATACTACCAAAATAGGACGTACTGGAAAATTTGTTTATTGATCAGCAGCAAAAAGAATCAATGCAAAATCACGTTTCTGTGATATATTGAATTTTGTCTCGTGAGCGCAAGGTTTCTGTTTTTCAGCAGAATCAAATCAACTATCATCATAGGTTATCCTATATGTTCTACTTGGCACAAACACTAATTAAAAGATAAAAACACATCTAAACAGAAAGTAGATGCAAAATTTATTACTAAACAGGAATAAAAACAAAAAACACAAATAAAATTGGGTTGCCTCCCAACTAGCGCTATCGTTTAACGCCCCTAGCTAGGCATAAAAGCGAAGATAGATCTAAGTAGTGTCATCTTTGGCACTCATCTCTTTAATAGAGTTATGCTCAAGTCCGGGAGGCTCTTTGCATTTCCCTTCATGCTCAGAGATCCTTTGATCTAAGGCATCCAACCGCTTATTGTAAAGTCTGATCAAATTATTCATGCGGTTGATACTCCCAACAATATTCTTAAAAGGTTCGACAAGTTTTTGCAATTCAAGCAATTTCTCTAAAATTTGGGTTCCTTCAAGAGAGAGGGGAGATCCATTTTGTCGAGGAATTACTCCTACTATTCCCTCTATAATTTCATAAGCAGAACAAGGATCAATTTCAATAAATTCCCCTTTTGCGGCACAATCAAGGAGTTGTTTGTGGGGGTAAGGTTAACCCAACATAAAAATTGTTGCGAATTAAAATCTTGAAATCTCCTTCTAAAGCGCAACTACGATAAGATTCTAACATCCTAAACCAAGCATCTTTTAAATTTTCTCCTTGTCTTCGCTTGAAGTGGAGAACTTCAAAATCGGGAGACGAAGGGATAAAGACTGAGCTAGCCATAACGACAAGGTAAACAATCTAACACACGAGCAAATGGAAAAAGGCAAGCAAAAAGAGAGAGAAGGAGATTGGGAAAGAGAGGGCAAATAAAACGGCAAGGGTGAAGTGGGGGAGAGGAAAACGAGAGGCAAATGGCAAATAATGTAAATGCGAGAGAGATGAGTTTGTGATGGGTACTTGGTATGTCTTTGACTTGAGCGAAGACCTCCCCGGAAACAGCGCCAGAAATCCTTCTTGCTACGTCTTGAGCTTGCGTTGGTTTTCCTTGAAGAGGAAAGGGTGATGCAGCAATAGTAGCGTAAGTATTTCCCTTAGTTTTTGAGAACCAAGGTATCAATCCAGTAGGAGGCTCCTCAAAAGTCCCATGCACCTACACAAACAAAAAAAGAACACACAACCAACGCAATAAAGGGGTTGTCAATCCCTTCACGGCCACTTGCGAAGTGAGATCTGATAGAGATAGTATGATAAGATAAATATATTTTTGGTATTTTATATTATAAATGCAAAAAGTAAAGATGCAAATAAAAGAATTCAGAGGAGAATCAAATATTTCTCATAGATAAACTTGATCATAAACCCACAATTCATCGGACTCGACAAACACACTGCAAAAAGTGTTTACATCGAATAGATCTCCACAAGAGAGGGGGAGAGCATTGTATTGAGATCCAAAATGAGAGAAGAAGCCATCTAGCTAATAACTATGGACCCGAAGGTCTGTGGTAAACTACTCACAACTCATCGGAGGGGCTATGGTGTTGATGTAGAAGCCCTCCGTGGTTGATTCCCCCTCCGGCGGAGCGCCGGCGAAGGCTCCAAGATGGGATCTCGCGGATACAAAAGGTTACGGTGGTGGAAATTGTGTTTCGTTGGCTCTTTGGATTTTTTTTGGGGTACGTAGGCTTATATGGGAGGAAGAAGTACATCAGTGGCCGCCCGAGGGGCCCACAAGACAGGGGCGCGCCCAGAGGGGGTGAGCGTGCCCTGCTATCTCGTGGCCGCCTAGGCTGCTTCTTGGCTTGCACTCCAAGTCCTCTGGATCACATTCGTTCCAAAAATCACGCTCCCGAAGGTTTCATTCCATTTGGACTCCGTTTGATATTCCTTTTCTTCAAAATACTGAAATAGGAAAAAAAATAGCAATACGGGTTGGGCCTCCAGTTAGTAGGTTAGTCCCAAAAATGTTATAAATGTGTAAAATAAAGCCCATAAACATCCAAAAGGGGTAATATAATAGCATGGAACAATCAAAAATTATAGATATATTGGAGACGTATCAATGATACATAGTGATGTATGTGGACCAATGAGTATTCCGGCGCGCGGTGGATATCTTTACGTCGTAACCTTCACGGATGATTCAAGTAGATATGGTTATATTTACTTAACGAAACACAAGTTTGAAACATTTGAAAAGTTCAAAGAATTTCAAAGCGAAGTTGATAATCATCATGGAAAAAAGATAAAGTTTCTATGATCAGATCGTGGAGGAGAATATCTAAGACATGAGTTTAGCAAACATCTAAGTGATTATGGAATAGTTTCACAACTTACTCCTCCCAGAACTCCACAAAGAAATGGAGTATCGGAAATACGTAACTAAACTTTGTTAGACATGGTGAGGTCAATGATGTCTCTTACTGATCTGCCTTTATCATTATGGGGATATGCACTTGAAACAGCAACATATACACTAAATAGAGCATCGTCTAAATCTGTTGAGACGACACCATATGAGATATGGAATGTGAAGAAACCCAACTTGTCACATCTCAAAATTTGGGGTTGTGAGACTTCTGTAAAACATTTACAGCCAAATAAGCTCGACTCCCAAGCATATAAATGCTACTTTGTAGGTTATCCCAAAGAAAAGATTGCGTATTCCTTCTATCTGAAGCCCGAAGACGAAGTGTTTATTGCTAAGAATGGACACTTTCTTGAGAAAGAATTTCTCGACAAAGAAGTAAGTGGGGGGACAGTACAACTTGATGAGATTGTTGAATCTTCAGAAGTTGAGAGGACTAACAAAATGGAATCTGTTCCAAAAGTTGTCCACACGACTGAACCAGAAGTTACTACACCTGATGTAGAAACGATGGTTAAAACTGTAACTGAACTGCATAGGTCAGGCAGAGTTATCGAACCTCTTGAATGGTTTCACAACGAAATAGTCATCTTAGAAGAAGATGAACCCGCGCACTACAAAGAAGCGATGGTGGCGCCCAGCTCAAAAGAATGGCATAAAGCCATGCAATCCGAAATGGAGTCCATGTACGAAAATCAAGTTTGCAACTTGGTTGATCCTCCCGAGGGTGTGAAACCCATACAGTGCAAATGGATCTTCAAAAGAAAAACAGATGCTGATGGTAATCCTACTATCTATAAAGCAAGGCCAGTAGCGAAAGGGTTTTCGCAAATTGAGGGAGTTGATTATGATGAAACTTTCTCTCCAGTAGCAATGCTAAAATCTATGCGGATTATGATGGCAATAGCTGCATATTTCGATTATGAGATATGTCAAATGGATGTCAAAACTGCTTTCCTAAATGGGTTCTTGAAAGAGGATGTATACATGATACAACCAGAAGAGTTTGTTAATCCAAAGGATGTCGGAAAGGTATGCAAGCTTCAAAAATCTATCTATGATTTGAAGCAAGCATTAAGGAGCTGGAATCAGCATTATGATGATATAGTAAAAGAGTTTGGCTTTGTTAAAAATGATGAAGAAGCTTGTGTATACAAGAAGTTTAGTGGGAGCTCTGTAGCATTCTTGTTCTTATATGTGGATGACATATTATTGATTGGAAATGATACAAAACATCTTAGCACAACAAAAGACTATTTGAAAAATGTGTTTTCAATGAAGGATTTAGGCGAAGATTCATATATACTAGGCATAAAGATCTATAGAGATATATCAAGATGTCTAATTGCAGTAAGCCAAAGTACATACATTGACAAGATTTTAAAGAGTTTTAAAATGGAGAATGCTAATAAAGGTTTTCTCCCAATGTCAAATGGCATGACACTTAGCAAGAGTCAATGTTCGAAGACGGTTGATGAGCGAGTGCGGATGAGTGGAGTTCCATATGCTTCGGCAATTGGATCCATCATGTATGCTATGATATGCACTAGACCGGATATTTCTTATGTACTAAGTGTTAGTAGCAGATATCAAAGTGATCCAGGATTAGCTCACTGGGCAGCAGTTAAATATATTCTTAAGTACCTCAGGAGGACAAAGGACATGCTCCTGGTCTATGGAGGAGATGAAGAACTCGTTATAAATGGTTATACCCATGCAAGATTCATGACTAGGGCTGGAAAAAAAGCTCGAAGCTCGTGAGCTAAATGAGTAACTCGTGACTCGGCTCGAATCGACTCGAACTCGAAGAATAACGAGTCGAGATGAGATTTAGTTTAAGATCGTTTATAGACCAAGTTAAACGAGCCAATCTCACGAGTACTCGTGTAACTCGTTAGGCTCGTTACAAGAGATCAGCTAAGCACCCCGCGTCCTAGGCACACAACACAAGGCCCAGCTGCGCTACAAATATGAACAAAATGAATACTTGTGAATGTAAAATGTACATATTAAACATGTACAATGTTCACAAACAATGTTCATTTTCATCTTATTCGTAAGGTTTTATGTTCATATCCTTAACGAGCTTAACAAGCTAAATGAGCCAGCTCGCGAGTTATACGAGTCGAGCCAATCTTGAATTTGAACTTGTTATAGTAACGAGTCGAGTCGAGCTAGCTCGTTAATGAAACGAGCTTTAGCGAGTCAAGTCGAGCTGGCTCGACTCGGCTCTAATTCCATCCCTATTCATGACTGATATAGATGACTATAAATCTCAATCTGGCTATCTTTTCACACTTAATGGTGGCGCGGTAGTTTGGAAAAGTTTCAAACAAAACACTGTTGCAGATTCTACGACAGAAGCAGAATACATTGCGGCTTCGGAAGCTTCTAAGGAGGCAGTCTGGATCAAGAAGTTTCTTGGAGAAGTTGGTGTGGTCCCCAGTGCAATGAATCCAATGGCACTCTATTGTGACAATACTGGCGTGATGTCGCTTGAGCTACATCGGTATTTCCTTGAAGAGGAAGGGATGACGCAGTACAACTATGGTAGGTATTTCCCTCAGTTATGAAACCAAGGTGTCAATCCAGTAGGAGAACCAAGCAACACTATGTAAACGGTACCTGCACACAAAGAACAAATACTTGCAACCCGACGCGTCAAAGGGTTGGCAATCCCTTTCGGGTAGCGGTGCCAGAAATTGGCAAGATGATGAGAAATATTTGTGATAGATTGGTAGATGCAAATAGAATAACGGTCAATAAATTTCAGTGAGGTATTTTTGGGTTTTTGATAATATAGATCTGAAAATAAAGGATGCAAATAGAATAAGGGTAAATAAAATTCGGTGAGGTATTTTTGGGTTTTTGATAATATAGATCTGAAAATAAAAGATGCAAATATAGAAAAAGGCAAATAGCAATATAGATCTGAAAAATATATGAGTGGAAAATAGACCTGGGGGTCGTAGATTTCACTAGTGGCTTCTGTCAAGAAATAGCATATGGTGGGTAAACAAATTACTATTGGGAAATTGATAGAAGATCGAATAATTATAATGATATCCAGGCAATGATCATTATATAGGCATCACGTCCAAGATTAGTAGACCAACTCTTGCCTACATCTACTACTATTACTCCACACATCGACTGCTATCCAGCATGCATCTAGTGTATTAAGTTCATCGAGAAACGGAGTAATGCAATAAGAACGATGACATGATGTAGACGAGATCTATTCGTGTAGGAATAGCCCCCATCTTGTTATCCTTAATAGCAACGATACATGCGTGTCTTGCTGCCCCTTTTGTCACTGAGAAAGAACACCGCAAGATTGAACCCATCACAAAGCACCTCTTCCCATGGCAAGAAAAATCGATCTAGTTGGCCTAACTAAACCAAAGATTCGAAGAAGAAATACGAGGCTATAAGTAATCATGCATATAAGAGATCAAAGAAGACTCAAATAACATTCATGGATATAGATATGATCATAAACTCAAAGTTCATCGGATCTCAACAAACACACCGCAAAAAGAGTTACATCAAATAGATCTCCAAGAGACCATTGTACTGAGAATCAAAAAGAAGGGAAGAAGCCATCTAGCTACTGCCTACGGACCCATAGGTCTATGATGAACTACTCACGCATTATCAGAGAGGCACCAATGAGGATGATGAACCCCTCCGTGATGGTGTCTAGATTGGATCTCGTGGTTCTGGAACTTGCGGCAGCTAGAATTGTGTTTCCTCAACTCCCCTGGGGTTTCTGAAATATTTGGGAATTTATAGGGTGAAGAGGCGGTGCGGTGGGGTCACCGAGGTGGGCACAACCCCTGGGCGCGCCTGGGCTCCTAGGTGTGCCCTGGTGGGTTGTGCTCCCCTCGGGCCTCCCCTCTGGTACTTCTTTGGCCCACTGGGTGTCTCCTGTTCCAGAAAAAATCACCAAAATGTTTTGCTGCGTTTGGACTCTGTTTTCTGCGAAGTAAAAAACAAGCAAAAAACTGCAACTGGCACTGGGCACTATGTCAATAGGTTAGTCCCAAAAAATGATATAAAGTTGCTATAAAATGATTGTAAAACATCCAACAATGATAATATAACAGCATGGAATAATAAAAAATTATAAATAGGTTGGAGACGTATCATGCGCAGTTGCTCAAGCAAAGGAACCAAGATCCTACATGAAGACCAGGAACATCGAGCGCAAGTATCACATTATTCGACAACATATCGAGAAGGGTTTTGTGAAGGTGCTTAAGGTTCACACGGATTTGAATGTGTCTAATCCGATGACAAAGGCTTTGCGCGAGCAAAACATGAGCAACACCGGATAACCATAGGTGTTAGAGAGACTATGTAAAACTAGATTATTGACTCTAGTGCAAGTGGGAGACTGTTGGAAATATGCCCTAGAGGCAATAATATTGTATTATTATATTTTCATTATTCATAATTAAGAGTTTATATTTCATACTATAACTGCTATGATCCTATGTGATTCAATGGAAAACTCATATGTACGTGTGGAATGATAAACGGTCAAACAATAGGTTCCCGGTCCAGCCTCTAGGACTGGCTCAAGTGTTATTGGAGATTAAGTTTCGGATCTTAGGATATCGTTGGGTGCAACGATAGTCCTAAAACAACATTGAGGGTATGACATTAGAAGAACGATCATATTGAATCCACCCAATCTTGTATCTTATACTTTATGATCATATCGTCTGAAATCATTTGTTATAACACGGAGATGTCGGAGTTGTAAGGAAGGGAGTGATGAGAATATATTGGTGGAATTTTTTCATTAATATCCTAAATAGTTCCTAAAGGTTCCGGAAGCATTTCGGGGTCACCGGAGGGGTTTCGGTGAATATCGGGTAATACCGGGTATTATCGATTAATTATATATAGGTGGAAAATGTTTCCGGGGATGTTAAATTATATATATAATGCTCTGAAAATGTTTAGAACAAATATATATTTAGTTTAATATCAACAGGCCTAATAAGGCCAGGTGGTGGAAGACCACTTGGGCCATAAAGGCCCATAGGGGTGGCGCCCCCTTCTCCCCATGGAAAGGGGAGAGGGAGGCTGAATTGGAGGGGGGCTTCCCCTCCCCTTGGCCGGCCACAAGGAGGATACTTTCCCCCTTGTTTGGCGCCCCTTCTCCCCTCCCAACCTATACATGCTAGAGGATTTCCACCCTTTTGCAACACAAGTTTTGGAGCCTCCTCTAGTTGATCTAGTTCTAGTTCTTGTTGGTCCTAGTTGACTAATTAGAACTAGCCCTAGCCACCTCTAATCCTCATATTTAGAAGCCCAGTGTGGTTGTAATCTTCTCCCTCTAATTCTCCGACGACGATTAGCTCTGGACGGCAAAGCGCTGCCGAATCGTGAAGACCGTACGCTTGCAACCAAGTAGAGATGCCGTGCTTTCGATCTTCTGTTCGAGGGATCGTTCGAGGGCGGTTCGCAGGATCGTCATCATCGTTCGAGGGACTTCGAGCACGATCTACACCGACTCTTCTTCTTCCGCTGCACTCCGGAGTTGGTAACAATCGTTGATCCCAACCCTTATGCATCTTCATATTGATCTTGGTGATCGTAGGTGTGAATTCTTTTTTTTCTACTACGTTTCCCAATAGCTCGTATATGTATTCCAAATCGGAATCCATTGCTAGAAACAAGAACAGACAACTGTTTTCAGCTCCGGCGATTCATCGAACAGTTGTCGGGCATGGTAGAGGATGGTACCTAGCAGGGCGGTCGGAGGACAGGGGGTTTAACGGAGACGGGGGAGAAGCGGTGGGGAGCCCTGCTGGATCGCCGGAGGTGACGAAGACAAGGATTTCCGGCAGGGTTGTGGCGTGGTGGCCGGGTGGTTGAGCGACGGAGACGGCAAGAGAGAAAAAAGGAAGGAGAGAAAATGGGGTGGATGGAGTCACGGGGTCCAGAAAGGGTTTTGGGTGGGGCTGGGACGTCGGATTCGTACGCTTCGTGTGTCTGGACTCCCGCAAACCTCCCGCACTTTAATCCCGTTTTGCGGAAGAAATCGCGTCCGGACCACTCCGCGGACCGATATAGAACCGCGGTGGATGACTTCTGCGGTCCGGATACAGAACCGTGATACGGTTGCGGGAGGTTTACGGTCAGCCTTGAAGATGCCCTTAGCTCCGCCCCTGACCTAGTCTATCCCACTACCAATGTTCGGAACATTGATCCCGCATGATCAGCCGCCAAGCACACTGTAGTACTACCACATAAACAACAGATCAGGACACGTCTGCAAGATAATGACTACTGGTCTTAGCTTAGAAAGCCTATCTAGCACGCGTTGCGCGCGCAGCTACTTCTTCCTACATGCACAGAACTGCAGACGCAGTGATGCAGACCACGCAGCGCTGCATATTTTAAGCAGCTCTCTTTAGGCACAAGATTCGCACCCAGGCGTGCCGACGTACTACTACGTCCGTTCCGTTAGTTAACCCCATTTGTTTATAAATGATCCAGTAGCATTATGCCGACGGCCAGTCAGTGTCCAAGGGATGCGAAGCCTAGGTCATGCATCGTCGGCTGATCCGTCGATCCATCGGGCTTGCAGAGGTTTGGCCTCCTCCTGCGCCTTTTAGTCATCATCATCCCCGGTCGAAAGGTAGGCCGTCGAAAAGATACACTATCATATCATATCCGTCAAATTAACAACTAAACAAAAGCGTGTGGTTCATTTCGGTGACCATGTCGTCCGGAGGTTCCATAGTTCATCGAGTGCACGCGCTGTTCGTTTCCACGCCACACCGGTCGAGGAAGTAATATATATGTCGATCGTGTGGCCTTCTGATCACACACCTTTTCATAGTCTATCTGGGCAGCAAAGCGAATTGGCCAAACTAAAGGGAACCCCGGCCGTCATGCTTGTCTCTTTGATACACACTTTTATTACGGGTGCTTTCCTTAATAGTTTATTATACTTTTTTGGTGCTGGACATGCATGATTTAGCGGCTTAATGCATGAGATCCTGGACCACACAGGTTACCCGTGGTGCAGGAGCTTCCGTTCTTCGATCCATCTCGTAATCTTCTTTACTTGGTTGAGTCACTTTATTAGTATTTGGATAACTTAAATTGCAAACGGATACTGAATTTAATGCATTTTTTTGCAAGAAGTTCAACAACTCAAAATGGAATGGGTAAGGTGACAATTATCTTTTGTTAGAAAAATGTTACGACATAATGGATTTCAAAAATTACCTTCGACCACCATCGTTGTTTTATAACTTTTATGATATATAATTATGAGACATAAAAAATTTATACTCATATAATCTAGAATAAAATTTCCCCAACTTCTGATCCACCTTGTTGTCGGTGGTCTCGTCGGTAGCGGAAGCTATGTAGTCTGTTGGTGAACCACGACGATTTCTGGAGCTAGGTTATACCTCTCAGCTGCAAGAATTTCTCCGAGACAATATGCAGATCAAGAGCCAAAGTAAGACGACCCCTTCGAGGTATCCATGTGTTTTGAAATAGTGGCGCGGAGAGGATGGGGGATCGTCTGGTCGTCGCTCTTTTGGAGTGGTCGATATGGTAGTGTCTTTTCATGTGAAAGGTGGTCTTCGATCAAATGTCTTTTGCTAGAGTAGATGATGTTGCTTCGTATCTTGGTCATCTAACTCCTTTGGTCGGCAACGTTCGGCCAATTTAAATGTCGTTGGGGAGCTTATGAGGTTATGTCTAATCTGATCTATCTGGTCAGATTTGAGGTGTCGTCCAACTCTCTTCTTTGGGACAACAATCTAGTTTTGAAATTGTTATCGCCAACTTCTTCTTGCTCCCATCGGTGACTTCCTGGCCGATTTGTCAGTGTTAGCCTGGCTCTGATGGTGTTTCTGAGGTGCATATTGTCGGTGTAAAAACCGGCAGATCTCGGGTAGGGGGTCCCGAACTGTGCGTCTAAGGATCGAAGGTAACAGGAGGCAGGGGACACGATGTTTACCCAGGTTCGGGCCCTCTTAATGGAGGTAATACCCTACTTCCTGCTTGATTGACTTTGATGAGTATAGAGGTTACAAGAGTTGATCTACCTCAAGATCGTAATGGCTAAACCCTAGATGTCTAGCATGTATGATTGTCAACGCCCCTATGGACTAAACCCTCCGGTTTATATAGACACCGGAGTGTTGGGGAACGTTGCAGAAAATTAAAATTTTTCCTACGGTTTCACCAAGATCCATCTATGAGTTCATCTAAGCAACGAGTCAAGGGAGAGAGTTAGCATCTACATACCACTTGTAGATCGCGTGCGGAAGCTTGCAAGGTGATGATGTAGTCGTACTCGACGTGATTCGAATCACCGATGACCAACTGCTGAACGGACAGCACCTCCGCGTTCAACACACGTACGGGACGGGAGACGTCTCCTCCTTCTTGATCCAGCAAGGGGGGAAGGAGAGGTTGAGGAAGACAGCTCCACCGGCAGCACGACGGCGTGGTGATGGTGGAGAGGCAGTACTCCGATAGGGCTTCGCCAAGCACACAACGGAGGAGGAGAGGTGTTGGGGAGGGGAGGGCTGCGCCTTGGAGGGTGGTCCGGCTGCCCTCCCCTCACCCCTCTATTTATAGGGGGAAGGGAGAAGGGGGCCGGCCCCCTAGAACCCATCTAGGGGGGGTGCGGCGTCCAAGGGGAGAGGGGGAGAGGGTGGCTTGCCCCCCAAGCCAAGGGGGCGCCCCCTCTAGGGTTCCCCCCTCAA
This sequence comes from Triticum dicoccoides, assembly GCF_002162155.2. NCBI lineage: Eukaryota > Viridiplantae > Streptophyta > Magnoliopsida > Poales > Poaceae > Triticum > Triticum dicoccoides. Next base: position 569,505,807 of record NC_041389.1, on the reverse strand, counting down.
CCCTAGGCGCATGGGCCCAAGGGAAGGGGTGCGGCCAGCCCACCAGGGGCTGGCTCCCTGCCCCACGCAGCCCATGTGGCCCCCCGGGAGGGGTGGCCCCTCCCGGTGGACCCCCGGAACCCTTCCGGTGGCCCCAGTACAATACTGGTATGACCCCGAAACTTCCCGGTGTCCGTTTGACAACTTCCCATATATAAATCTTTACCTCCGGACCCTTCCGGAGCTCCTCGTGACGTCCAGGATCCCATCCGGGACTCCTAACAACATTCGGTAGTCACATACTAGTCTTCCTAATAACCCTAGCGTCACCAAACCTTAAGTGTGTAGACCCTACGGGTTCGGGAGACATGCAGACATGACCGAGACGCTCTCAGGTCAATAACCAACAGCGGGATCTGGATACCCATGATGGCTCCCACATGCTCCTCGATGTTGTCATCGGATGAACCACTATGTCGAGGATTCGATCAAACCCTGTATGCAATTCCCTTTGTCAATCGGTACGTTACTTGCCCGAGACTCGATCGTCGGTATCCCAATACCTTGTTCAGTCTCGTTACCGGCAAGTCACTTTACTCGTACCGTAATGCATGATCCCGTGTCCAACACCTTGGTCACATTGAGCTCATTATGATGATGCATTACCGAGTGGGCCCAGAGATACCTCTCCGTCATACGGAGTGACAAATCCCAGTCTCGATCCGTGTCAACCCAACAGATACTTTCGGAGATACCTGTAATGCACCTTTATAGTCACCCAGTTACGTTGTGACGTTTGATACACCCAAGGCACTCCTACGGTATCCGGGAGTTACACGATCTCATGGTCGAAGGAAGAGATACTTGACATTGGCAAAGCTCTAGCAAAACGAACTACACGATCTTTTATGCTATGCTTAGGATTGGGTCTTGTCCATCACATCATTCTCCTAATGATGTGATCCCGTTATCAACGACATCCAATGTCCATAGCCAGGAAATCATGACTATCTGTTGATCACAACGAGCTAGTCAACTAGAGGCTCACCAGGGACATATTGTAGTCTAAGTATTCACACGTGTATTACGATTTCCGGATAATACAGTTATAGCATGAATAACAGACATTTATCATGAACATTGAAATATAATAATACTTTTATTATTGCCTCTAGGGCATATTTCCAACAGTCTCCCACTTGCACTAGAGTCACCAATCTAGTTACATTGTGATGAATCGAACACCCATAGAGTTCTGGTGTTGATCATGTTTTGCACGCAAGAGAGGTTTAGTCAGCGGATCTGCGACATTCAGATCCGTATGCACTTTGCAAATCTCTATGTCTCCATCTTGAACATTTTCACGGATGGAGTTGAAACGACGCTTGATGTGCCTGGTCTTCTTGTGAAACCTGGGCTCCTTGGTGAGGGCAATAGCTCCAGTGTTGTCACAGAAGAGTTTGATCGGCCCCGACGCATTGGGTATGACTCCTAGGTCGGTGATGAACTCCTTCACCCAAATCGCTTCATGTGCTGCCTCCGAGGCTGCCATGTACTCCGCTTCACACGTAGATCCCGCCACGACGCTCTGCTTGCAGCTGCACCAGCTTACTGCTCCACCATTCAACATATACACGTATCCGGTTTGTGACTTAGAGTCATCCAGATCTGAGTCGAAGCTAGCGTCTACGTAACCTTTTACGACGAGCTCTTCGTCTCCTCCATAAACGAGAAACATGTCCTTCGTCCTTTTCAGGTACTTCAGGATATTCTTGACCGCTGTCCAGTGTTCCTTGCCGGGATTACTTTGGTATCTTGCTACCAAACTTACGGCAAGGTTTACATCGGGTCTGGTACACAGCATGGCATACATAACAGATCCTATGGCTGAAGCATAGGGGATGACACTCATCTCTTCTTTATCTTTTGCCGTGGTCGGTGACTGAGCCGAGCTCAGTCTCACACCTTGTAACATAGGCAAGAACCCCTTCTTGGACTGATCCATTTTGAACCTCTTCAAAATCTTATCAAGGTATGTGCTTTGTGAAAGACCTATGAGGCGTCTCGATCTATCTCTATAGATCTTGATGCCTAATATATAAGCAGCTTCTCCAAGGTCCTTCATTGAAAAACACTTATTCAAGTAGGCCTTAATGCTGTCCAGAAATTCTATATTATTTCCCATCAAGAGTATGTCATCTACATATAATATGAGAAATGCTACAGAGCTCCCACTCACTTTCTTGTAAACGCAGGCTTCTCCATAAGTCTGCATAAACCCAAACGCTTTGATCATCTCATCAAAGCGAATGTTCCAACTCCGAGATGCTTGCACCAGTCCATAAATGGATCGCTGGAGCTTGCATACTTTGTTAGCATTCCGAGGATCGACAAAACCTTTCGGCTGCATCATATACAGTTCTTCCTTAAGATGCCCGTTAAGGAATGCTGTTTTGACGTCCATCTGCCATATCTCATAATCATAGTATGCGGCAATTGCTAACATGATTCGGACGGACTTCAGCTTTGCTACGGGGGAGAAAGTCTCGTCGTAGTCAATCCCTTGAACTTGTCGATAACCCTTAGCGACAAGTCGAGCCTTATAGATTGTAACATTACCATCCGCGTCCGTCTTCTTCTTAAAAATCCATTTGTTTTCTATCGCTCGCCGATCATCGGGCAAGTCTGTCAAAGTCCATACTTTGTTTTCATACATGGATTCTATCTCGGATTTCATGGCTTCAAGCCATTTGTTGGAATCCGGGCCCGCCATCGCTTCTTCATAGTTCGAAGGTTCATTGTTGTCTAACAACATGATTTCCAGGATAGGGTTGCCGTACCACTCTGGTGCGGAACGTGTCCTTGTGGACCTACGAAGTTCAGTAGTAACTTGATCCGAAGTACCTTGATCATCATCATTGTTTTCCTCTTCAGTTGGTGTGGGCATCACAGGAACGGTTTCCTGCGCTGCGCCACTTTCCCTCTCAAGAGGTAGTACTTCATCGAGTTCTACTTTCCTCCCACTTACTTCTTTCGAGAGAAACTCTTTTTCCAGAAAGCATCCGTTCTTGGCAACAAAGATCTTGCCATCGGATCTTAAGTAGAAGGTATACCCGACAGTTTCCTTAGGGTATCCTATGAATACGCATTTTTCCGACTTGGGTTCGAGCTTTTCAGGTTGAAGTTTCTTGACATAAGCATCGCATCCCCAAACTTTTAGAAACGACAGCTTAGGTTTCTTTCCAAACCATAATTCATACGGTGTCGTCTCAACGGATTTAGACGGTGCCCTATTTAAAGTGAATGTAGCTGTCTCTAGAGCGTATCCCCAAAATGATAGTGGTAAATCGGTAAGAGACATCATAGACCGCACCATATCCAATAGAGTGCGATTACGACGTTCGGACACACCGTTTCGCTGAGGTGTTCCAGGCGGCGTGAGTTGTGAAACGATTCCACATTTCCTTAAGTGTGTACCAAATTCGTGACTTAAGTATTCTCCTCCACGATCTGATCGTAAGAATTTTATCTTTCGGTCACGTTGATTCTCTACCTCATTCTGAAATTCTTTGAACTTTTCAAAGGTCTCAGACTTGTGTTTCATTAAGTAGACATACCCATATCTACTCAAGTCATCAGTGAGAGTGAGAACATAACGATATCCTCCGCGAGCCTCAACGCTCATTGGACCGCACACATCGGTATGTATGATTTCCAACAAGTTGGTTGCTCGCTCCATTGTTCCGGAGAACGGAGTCTTGGTCATTTTGCCCAAGAGGCATGGTTCGCATGTGTCAAACGATTCATAATCAAGAGACTCCAAAAGTCCATCAGCATGGAGCTTCTTCATGCGCTTGACACCAATGTGACCAAGGCGGCAGTGCCACAAGTATGTGGGACTATCGTTATCAACTTTAAATCTTTTGGCATCCACACTATGAACATGTGTAATATTACGCTCGAGATTCATTAAGAATAAACCATTGACCATCGGAGCATGACCATAAAACATATCTCTCATATAAATCGAACAACCATTATTCTCAGACTTAAATGAGTAGCCATCTCGTATTAAACGAGATCCAGATACAATGTTCATGCTCAAACTTGGCACTAAATAACAATTATTAAGGTTCAAAACTAATCCCGTAGGTAAATGTAGAGGCAGCGTGCCGACGGCGATCACATCGACTCTGGAACCATTCCCGACGTGCATCGTCACCTCGTCCTTCGCCAGTCTCCGTTTATTCCGCAGCTCCTGCTGTGAGTTACAAATATGAGCAACGGCACCGGTATCAAATACCCAGGAGTTACTACGAGTACTGGTAAGGTACACATCAATCACATGTATATCAAATATACCTTTGGTGTTGCCGGCCTTCTTATCCGCTAAGTATTTGGGGCAGTTCCGCTTCCAGTGACCCTTCCCCTTGCAATAAAAGCACTCAGTCTCAGGCTTGGGTCCATTCTTTGACTTCTTCCCGGCAACTGGCTTACCAGGCGTGGCAACATCTTTGCCGTCCTTCTTGAAGTTCTTCTTGCCCTTGCCCTTCTTGAACTTAGTGGTCTTATTGACCATCAACACTTGATGTTCTTTCTTGATTTCAGCCTCTGCTGACTTCAGCATCGAGAACACTTCAGGAATGGTCTTTTCCATCCCCTGCATGTTGTAGTTCATCACAAAGCTCTTGTAGCTTGGTGGGAGCGACTGGAGGATTCTGTCAATGACCACCTCATCTGGGAGGTTAATGTTCAGCTGGGTCATACGGTTGTGCAACCCAGACATCTTCAGGATGTGCTCACTGACAGAACTGTTTTCCTCCATCTTACAACTGTAGAACTTGTCGGAGACATCATATCTCTCGACCCGGGCATGAGCTTGAAAAACTAGTTTCAGCTCTTCGAACATCTCATATGCTCCGTGGTGCTCAAAACGCTTTTGGAGCCTCGGTTCTAAGCTGTAAAGCATGCCGCACTGAACAAGGGAGTAATCATCAGCACGAGACTGCCAAGCATTCATAATGTCTTGGTTCTCTGGGACGGGAGCGTCACCTAGCGGTCCTTCTAGGACATATTGTTTCCTGGCAGCTATGAGGATGATCCTCAGGTTCCGGACCCAGTCCGTATAGTTGCTGCCATCATCTTTCAGCTTGGTTTTCTCTAGGAACGCGTTGAAGTTCATGTTGACATTAGCGTTGGCCATTGATCTACAAGACATATTTGCAAAGGTTTTTAGACTAAGTTCATGATAATAAAGTTCTAATCAAATTATGAACTCCCACTCAGATTAGACATCCCTTTAGTCATCTAAGTGTTACACGATCCGAGTCGACTAGGCCGTGTCCGATCATCACGTGAGACGGACTAGTCATCGTCGATGAACATTCTCATGTTGATCGTATCTTCCATACGACTCGTGTTCGACCTTTCGGTCTCCGTGTTCCGAGGCCATGTCTGCACATGCTAGGCTCGTCAAGTTAACCCTAAGTGTTTTCGCTGTGTAAAACTGTCTTACACCCGTTGTATGTGAACGTAAGAATCCATCACACCCGATCATCACGTGGTGCTTAGAAGCGACGAACTGTAGCAACGGTGCACAGTTAGGGGAGAACACTTCTTGAAATTTTTTAAGGGATCATCTTATTTACTACCGTCGTCCTAAGTAAACAAGATGCATAAACATAATAAACATCACATGCAATTATATAGTTGTGAAATGATATGGCCAATATCATATAGCTCCATTGATCTTCATCTTCGGGGCTCCATGATCATCTTGTCACCGGCTTGACACCATGATCTCCATCATCATGATCTCCATCATCGTGTCTTCATGAAGTTGTCACGCCAACGACTACTTCTACTTCTATGACTAACGTTTAGCAATAAAGTAAAGTAGTTTACATGGCGTTATTCAATGACACGCAGGTCATACAAAAAATAAAGACAACTCCTATGGCTCCTGCCGGTTGTCATACTCATCGACATGCAAGTCGTGAATCCTATTACAAAGAACATGATCTCATACATCACAATTCATCATTCATCACAACTTCTGGCCATATCACATCACATGATCAATCGCTGCAAAAACAAGTTAGACGCCCTCTAATTGTTGTTGCATCTTTTACGTGGCTGCAATTGGGTTCTAGCAAGAACGTTTTCTTACCTACGAATCACCACAACGTAATTTTGTCAACTTCTATTTACCCTTCATAAGGGCCCTGTTCATCGATTCCGCTCCAACTAAAGTGGGAGAGACAGACACCCGCCAGCCACCTTATGCAACTAGTGCATGTCAGTCGGTGGAACCGGTCTCACGTAAGCGTACGTGTAAGGTTGGTCCGGGCCGCTTCATCCCACAATACCGTTGAGCAAGAAAAGACTAGTAGAGGCAAGTAAGATGACAAAATCCACGCCCACAACAAAATTGTGTTCTACTCGTGCAAAGAGAACTACGCATAGACCTAGCTCATGATGCCACTGTTGGGGAACGTTGCAGAAAATTAAAATTTTTCCTACGGTTTCACCAAGATCCATCTATGAGTTCATCTAAGCAACGAGTCAAGGGAGAGAGTTAGCATCTACATACCACTTGTAGATCGCGTGCGGAAGCTTGCAAGGTGATGATGTAGTCGT
>NC_041389.1:569496150-569498644 GCF_002162155.2 Triticum dicoccoides | reverse complement strand
TGGTGATGGTGGAGAGGCAGTACTCCGACAGGGCTTCGCCAAGCACACAACGGAGGAGGAGAGGTGTTGGGGAGGGGAGGGCTGCGCCTTGGAGGGTGGTCCGGCTGCCCTCCCCTCACCCCTCTATTTATAGGGGGAAGGGAGAAGGGGGCCGGCCCCCTATAACCCATCTAGGGGGGGTGCGGCGGCCAAGGGGAGAGGGGGAGAGGGTGGCTTGCCCCCCAAGCCAAGGGGGCGCCCCCTCTAGGGTTCCCCCCTCAACCCTAGGCGCATGGGCCCAAGGGAGGGGGTACGACCAGCCCACCAGGGGCTGGCTCCCTGCCCCACGCAGCCCATGTGGCCCCCCGGGAGGGGTGGCCCCTCCCGGTGGACCCCCGGAACCCTTCCGGTGGCCCCGGTACAATACCGGTATGACCCCGAAACTTCCCGGTGTCCGTTTGACAACTTCCCATATATAAATCTTTACCTCCGGACCCTTCCGGAGCTCCTCGTGACGTCCAGGATCCCATCCGGGACTCCGAACAACATTCGGTAGTCACATACTAGTCTTCCTAATAACCCTAGCGTCACCGAACCTTAAGTGTGTAGACCCTACGGGTTCGGGAGACATGCAGACATGACCGAGACGCTCTCAGGTCAATAACCAACAGCGGGATCTGGATACCCATGATGGCTCCCACATGCTCCTCGATGTTGTCATCAGATGAACCACTATGTCGAGGATTCGATCAAACCATGTATGCAATTCCCTTTGTCAATCGGTACGTTACTTGCCCGAGACTCGATCGTCGGTATCCCAATACCTTGTTCAGTCTCATTACCGGCAAGTCACTTTACTCGTACCGTAGCGCATGATCCCGTGTCCAACACCTTGGTCACATTGAGCTCATTATGATGATGCATTACCGAGTGGGCCCAGAGATACCTCTCCGTCATACGGAGTGACAAATCCCAGTCTCGATCCGTGTCAACCCAACAGAGACTTTCGGAGATACCTATAATGCACCTTTATAGTCACCCAGTTACGTTGTGACGTTTGATACACCCAAGGCACTCCTACGGTATCCGGGAGTTACACGATCTCATGGTCGAAGGAAGAGATACTTGACGTTGGCAAAGCTCTAGCAAAACGAACTACACGATCTTTTATGCTATGCTTAGGATTGGGTCTTGTCCATCACATCATTCTCCTAATGATGTGATCCCGTTATCAACAACATCCAATGTCCATAGCCAGGAAATCATGACTATCTGTTGATCACAACGAGCTAGTCAACTAGAGGCTCACCAGGGACATATTGTAGTCTAAGTATTCACACGTGTATTACGATTTCCGGATAATACAGTTATAGCATGAATAAAAGACATTTATCATGAACATTGAAATATAATAATACTTTTATTATTGCCTCTAGGGCATATTTCCAACACGGAGGGACCTAGGGTTGTACAGAGTCGGTTTACAGAGTAAGGAAGATGCTTGATCCGAACGCCAAGCTTGCCATCCACGCAAAGGAGAGTCCCATCCGGACACGAGGGAGGGCATTCTGTCTTGTATCATCGCGGCCCACCAGTCCGGCCCATATCGCATAGCCCGGACGCCCGAGGACCCCCTAATCCAAGACTCCCTTAGTAGCCCTTAAAACGGGCTCAGTGACGATGTATCCAGCGCGCAGATTGTCTTCGGCATTGCAAGGCGGGTTCCTTCTCCGAATACTCCAAAGCAGCCTTCCGCACATAAGTGTTGTATCCGACCCTGCTTACCACCCTAAGCTATAAAAGCAACAATACTTAAAATAAAATAAGTCACGTCCACGGGCAACCTTTTCGGCGAGACGTTATGTCCTGGCCTTGTTATTATTCTGAACTGTTTTACAGCCCCCGCTTCATGTTTCGACGCACGGTCATAGGCACGTCTTGTCAAAGCAGGGATCGTGTCCCCTTATCACGGGATTCTCATCAATAGGGGTTTGGGTAATCCAATCGTGTCGTTCACACGTCCCCTTGGGAATAGGCGAGATTTAAGGCTTATGAGGGGACGCTTGATATCCACTACCTTTATAAGAAGATAAGGATCCTTCTTTTTACCCCACGCCTTCTTCCTCCTTTGCCCATCTGCCATTCGAGCTCTAGCGCCTAAGTTCCAATCTTTTCCATCGCCACCAAACACCCTAGCCATGTACGGATCTGGAGCGCGGGGCAAGTGGATGGTTTCCTCTGTTATAGAGGAGAACATCAAGGAGCTCCGGGAAGCTAGGTACTTGGCCGCGGACATAGTCCACCAGCTCCCTGCCAAAAAGAAGATCATTCCCACCCCGGAGCCTAATGAGAGGGTAGTGTTCATCCCCCATTTCCTTCATGGACTAGGGTTTCCCCTTCATCCTTTCGTCCGCGGTCTCATGTTTTACTATGGGTTAGATTTTCATGATCTAGCCCCAAATTCCTTCCTCAATATTTTCGCATTTATCGTTGTGTGCGAGGCGTTCCTCTGCAT
>NC_041389.1:569422619-569495802 GCF_002162155.2 Triticum dicoccoides | reverse complement strand
CCTGTGGCTCAAGGTCTTCAATGTGAAGCCGAAGGTGATCAACGATCAACACGCGGAGTGCAGCGGCGCCATGGTGAGCAAGCTTCCTAATGTCACTTGGCCCAAGGGGACCTTCGTGGAGACCGTCAAAGGGTGGCAGCAGGGGTGGTTCTATGTCACGGAACCCCGTGAGGCCACATGGGCCACCGCTCCCGAGTCCAAGTCCGGGCCCCCGATGCGGCTTACATCCTGGCTCAATAAGGGCCTAGATTGGGAGCCATCTGACGAGGTGACGATGCTGCAGAGTCGCGTCAAGGGAATGATAAACAAGAACACTAGTCTTGCCAGTGTGATCCAGGTGATGCTTTTTTGCCGGATTCTCCCTTGCCAACGTCGGACTCTATATATGTGGGAGTTCGACCCGGCCAGTCCTCGGACCCTGCAGCGGTTCTTCGGCATGACACACTAAGACATATGGAAGCTGCTTTTCAAGGCTCAAAAGTCGTGGCCGGAGACGACCGAAGACCTTGGCCTCGACTGCACTCATCCAACCACTCCGGTAAGTTTTCTGATGACCTCAATTTGTAAATCCAAGGAATATACTGAGCTTTCCATCCTCCCCATAGGGCTAGACAAAGAAGGCAGAGAGGATCCAATGTCCTGCTCCGCTGCCCGAAGACTCAGCCACTCCTCTATTGACGAGGATGCTCGCATCGGCGCCGTATCAGGCACCGAAAAAGAAGGCTAAGAAGAAGAGCAAGGAGACCAGAGGTGGCCTCCGCAGTAAGGGCGCTTCGGATGTCATGTCTGAAGACACCAAGACTCTCTCCTCTTATGACAAAGATGTAGAGGAGGAAGAGAGCAACTCTCCCCTTAAGGGGGGAAAGAAGAAAAGGGCGGCTGCCACGAATCTAGAGGCGGAGGCGTCCTACAAGGGGAAACTCTCCCTTTCAGATGATTCTGAAACGGATGCCGATGCCATCCCCGAGTGGCACCCCAGGCCTAAGCCCCTGGCTGGATCGTACGTATCCAAAGACACCGTCCATTTCTAACATAGTGAATTGCGTGTTGCAGCCCGGCTCGCGATCTCCCCCAACGATCATCGTCATATGGGAACTCACTAGGGCTGAACGCGATGGAGAGCGAGTCGCCTTCGTATGTCTCTCCTCCCACCGCTACGGGCAACACCGAAGTTTTGTCCCGAAGAACCTCTCCATGTCACGGGTGAGGGAGTCCTGGATTAAGGGGTCCTCGGACAACCGAACTATATGAGTATGCCGGACTGTTGGACTATGAAGATGCAGGATAGAAGACTACGTCCCATGTCCGGATGGGACTCTCCTTTGCGTGGAAGGCAAGCTTCGTGGTTAGGATATGAAGATTCATTTATCTGTAACTGACTCTGTGTAACCCTGACCCCCTCCGGTGTCTATATAAACCGGAGGGTTTAGTCTGTAGGACAACAACAATCACAACCATAGGCTAGCTCCTAGGGTTTAGCCTATTCAATCTCATGGTAGATCAGCTCTTGTAATACTCATATCATCAAGATCAATCAAGCAGGAAGTAGGGTATTACCTCCATCGAGAGGGCCCGAACCTGGGTAAACATTGTGTCCACCGCCTCCTATTACCATTAGCCTTAGACGCACAGTTCGGGACCCCCTACCCGAGATATGCCGGTTTTGACACCGACATTGGTGCTTTCATTGAGAGTTCCATTGTGACGTCGAAGATAGGGTTGATGGCTCGCCTTGTTATCAAGGACAACATCACCTCCGGGGGAGCTCTGGCCTCAGGCCAAACTCTCTGGCTGGGCGGCTTCGTCTTGATCGCCCGTTCGGCCGTCGGGCCGACCATGACTTCTCAAGTCATTGAAAATCGCCTCCACGTCAGCTCGGAATACGCCGAGCAGATGGATCCAACGGAGTTATCGTCTTTAAACGGGCTCCTGGATCACATCGCCGCTCTGGGAGTCACTTAAGACTATGATCGGATTGGGCTTAAACCCGATCAGAGATAGATTGAATCTCCGCCGATCACCCATCAGATAGCGGTGGTGGAGGAGTGATCCAACAACTCTTCCCCCATATTGAGGACGAAATATGTTCGGATTTCCGAGCTCATCAAGCCGGATACATGCCCGCAGGAAGACACGCCCCGAACTCCGAACTTAGAATCGGACTGCAGGCCAGAAAAATTGGTTCATATCTCGGGGTCCGAACTATTAAGTTCGGAAACTCCTCAAGCTCTGGGTCACGAATCAGATCTGGGTTCGGACTTAAATCCTCGATGTGGTATTCGGCACGCCGGAGAATTATCGGTCCGAAGAGATAACCTTTCAGGTGGCCCCCTTCACCAGTGGATATCACGCCTTGTTAGGGCGGGATGCATTCGCGAGCTTCCAAGCCATACCCCATTACGGGTATATAAAGCTCAAGATGTCGGGACCCAATGGAATTATCACCCTTGCCAGTGATCCGGACACGGCACTCCGCGCCGAAAATAAAACAGCGGCCTTGGCCCTCGAAGCATTGTCTGAAGCCCTCACGGCCGAAGAATTAACTGCATTACGCTCCACAGTGGATAGGGACGACCTGATACTCGATAAGCAATCCAAGTACACCTCCTTCAAACCAGCAGATGAAATAGTCAAATTCTAAGTCCACCCATCAGACTCCTCGAAGACAGCATCCATCGGGGCATAGCTGGACCCCACAATCAACGTTGCACTGCGGACGTTCCTACGCGAGAATTGGGATATTTTCGCCTGGCACCCTTCCGATATGCCAAGGATCCCACGCAGGCTGGTCGAACACAACCTTAACATACTAAAGGGATACAAGCCGGTCAAGCAAACACTACGGCGCTTTTCAGAACCCAAACGATAAGCCATGGGAGAGGAACTAGCCAAGTTACTCGAGACCGGATTCATCAGAGAAATAAAACACCCGGATTGGCTAGCAAACCTGGTGATGGTACCAAAGAAGGATAAATACTGGCGCCTATGTGTCGATTTCAAAGACCTCAACAAGGCCTGCCCTAAGGATCTTCCCTCTCCCACGCATCGATCAGATTATCAATGCTACCACGGGACATGACTCCCTGTTTTTCCTCGACGCATACTCGGGATACCATCAAATCAAGATGGCGGAGTCCGATCAAGCCACAACGGCATTTATAACCCCATACAGGCCTTTCTGCTTCAACACTATGCCTTTCGGGCTAAAAAGAGCCGGTGCCACCTACCAACGCATGATTCAAACATGCCTAGAGAAAAAAATCGGCAAAATAGTTGAAGCATATGTCGATGATGTAGTCATCAAAACCAGACATGTCAAGTCTTTAATAGATGATCTAAGGCTCACGTTCGATAACCTCCAAACATATGACATAGAGCTCAACCCAGAAAATGTGTTTTCGGCATTCCCGCTGAAAAGCTGCTAGGATTCGTCGTTTCCAATAGAGGAATTGAAGCAAACCCAGCCAAAATATGAGCTTTGTCACAGTTGGCTACCCCAACAGATCTCAAACAAATCCAGAAAATAACTGGATGTGTGGCAGCTTTAAGCCGCTTTATCTCCAGATTGGGAAAAAAGGCATTGCCACTTTATCGCCTCCTTCGACGAACCAAACACTTCGAGTGGACGGACGCGGCGACGGATGGACTGGGGGAAATAAAGGCTCTTTTAGCAAGTAACCCAATCCTGGCCGCGCTGAACGTTGGCGAACCCATGTTGTTATACATAGCCACAACACACCAAGTTGTGAGTGCGGTGCTCGTCATCGAACGAGAGGAGGACGGACGCAAATTTCCAGTTCAGAAGCCGGTATATCCACTGTCCTCACACCATGCAAATCCCGGTACCCGCAATATCAAAAAATAGCATACGCGGTCTTCATGGCATCCCGGAAATTACGACACTACTTTCAAGAGTGTTCAATCACGGTGGCCTCCGAAGTACCACTTAATGACATAATAAACAACCGCGATGCCACGGGCCAGATTGCCAAGTGGGCCATAGAGCTCCTCCCATTCGAAATAACATATAAACCACGGTGAGCCATTAAATCCCAAGTACTGGCGGATTTCATCGCCGAATGGACAGAGGCCGAACTCCCTAAAGAGTACGGCGCATACTCCAACTGGATCATGCACTTCGACGTCTCTAAAATGCTGGCAGGTCTCGGGGCAGGTGTTGTCTTCACATCCCCCACAGGAGATAAAGTCCAATACGTACTCCAAATATTATACACAGACTCTAACAATGCAGCCGAATACAAGGCTCTGTTACATGGTCTTCGGATTGCCATCTCCATGGGCATTCAGCGCCTAGAAGTGCGTGGGGATTCAAACCTCGCAATATCTCAAATAAATGGAGACTTCGATGCCAAAGATCTGAAAATGGCGGCCTATCGTAATGTCGTCCTTAAAATGTCAGCTCGGTTCGAGGGGCTCGAATTTCATCACGTGGTTCGAGAAAACAATCAAGCCGCGGATGTCCTCGCCCGAATCGGCGCTAATCGCGACCCTGTCCCACCCAACATCTTTCTGGAAAGGCTTTTCAATCCATCCGTAGTGTGGCAAGGGGAGACCGGAAACATCAGTCCGGATCTGACCACAACCCCAGAATCCGAACACACTGACATAATCGGGGGCTCTGCCACCGAAATAACACCCTCGGCCCATCTCATCATGGCTGTTATCGCCCCATGGACCGAACCCTTCTTGGCCTACCTTAATAGGCATGAACTCCCCGAGGATCAAAAAGAGGCACGCTACATTGTACGGCGCTCTAAAGCCTACAAAGTCCATGAGGGAGAGCTTTATAAGAAAAGCGCTACCGGGGTACTTAAAAGATGTATCTCTGACGAGGAAGCGCGGCAGCTCTAGGTTGAAATTCACGCCAACCTCGGTGGTCACCAGGCCGTAGCTCGGGCCCTTGTAATCAAGGCCTTCCGTACAGGTTTTTACTGGCCGATGACCCGAGCAGACGCACAAGACCTTGTCCAACATTGAGTCGGATGCCGGCTTTTCGCCAACCAAAGCCATATGCCACCCACCGCCCTACAAACAATCCCCATAACTTGGCCTTTCACGGTCTGGGGGCTTGATATGGTTGGACACCTTAAAGGAGGAAGCCATAAGAAAAATACTTGTTGGTCATGGTGGACAAGTTCACCAAATGGATAGAAGCCAAATCAGTTAAAACGGCCGAATCTGGACCCGTGATAGACTTCAAATCGGGTGTAGTACACCGTTATGGTGTCCCCCACAGCATCATCACCGACAACGGCTCCAATTTCACGGCCGATGAGGTGAAAACTTGGTGTGGCAAGATGGGCATTAAGCTCGATTACGCCTCTGTCTATCACCCTCAAACAAACAGTCAAGTCGAACGAGCCAATGGTCTTATTATGAGCGGCATTAAACCTAGACTAGTGCAATCCTTAAAAGAATCAGACACGCACTGGGTTGAGGAGCTCGACTCCGTACTCTGGGGGTTGCGGACCATGCCAAATCGCACTACTGGATACACACCCTTCTACATGGTGTACGGCGCAGAGGTCGTGATGCCCTGCGATATTATTCATGATTCACCTCGAGTGCGCATGTACGAAGAGAGAGAGGACGAGCTCGATCGGCAGGACAGTTTAGATGCCCTGGAAGAGGAGCGCGACGTTGCAAAAGCCCGTTCCGCATTCTATCAACAACAGGCTCGCAGGTATCAAAGCAGAGAAGTACGGGCCAAGACTTATAATATTGGCGAACTCGTTCTACGTCTACCGGAGAAGAAAAAGGACAAGATCAAGCCTAAGTGGGAGGGTCCCTTCATTATTGACAAGTTCTCACCGGTGGGGTGAACCGACTACGGGATGCATCCGATAATCGCCTCGAGCCAAACCCATGGAACACAGCCAGACTCCGAAGATTCTAGGCCTAGCGCCGAACTCTCCGTTCGTCTCCTTCCCTTTGTTGCTTTTGATTTTCTTTTAGCCCTCTTCTCGCCTTTCCTTTTTGAAAAG
This sequence comes from Triticum dicoccoides, assembly GCF_002162155.2. Taxonomy (NCBI): domain Eukaryota; kingdom Viridiplantae; phylum Streptophyta; class Magnoliopsida; order Poales; family Poaceae; genus Triticum; species Triticum dicoccoides. The sequence continues at coordinate 569,489,797 of NC_041389.1, read as the reverse complement.
CGCTGACGCTTTATTGTGGCTAGACTACACACTTGTAATGCACTAATCTTCAAGTATGTGCGGTCACTATACCTGGGGGCATCTTATACAGAAGCTTAATATAATTATCTTCAGGGCATCAAGCCCACTGCATATGCGTCCTTTCTCCATATGCACCTTTTCTTCGCCATTATATGCATCGATATGACTTATGTTTTGGCCAAGCTCGGTTGCCTGGCTCCTATGCTTATGCCCTACGTTCCCGTTAGTTCGGCTAGGGCATAAAGGGGGAACCTCTACGATTGTTACTACCGGGTACTCCGGACATGTACCTCAGACTGGGTGAAGCCGAAAGCTAGCGTTCTTAAGGGAATATTCGGTCGATGGACTAAAGATGTTTTTACCTGTCACAATACAAACCCCCAGATGTTACATATCCTGCACTTTTTGATCGCAGTCCGGACATGCAGTTTAATGCATGCGTACCCAGGGAAAGGAACCCTTAACGGAACTATTCTCTCTAGAAGATGTTTCTTACCAACCATGTAATATAGCATAACTAGTTGGGTACTTGTCTGTTCAAGCAATTATGACCCCTACGCCTGGTTTCCACGCGTACCCCGGTTTATATTACCGAGCGGGTATTTGGAAACACTCTGGACTGTCGGGTCCAGAGGCCGAAGCTAAAAGGTCTGCCATAACAAATGTTTTACAATCCGTCTAGGGACAAATATGTCAATTAAAGTACATAGTCATTTAGACTCAAACGCTTCTTCTTCTATGCCATCCAAAATGTTGTCTAGCCTACAATCCTGTTGGGAATATTTTGCAGCTAATCCTACCTGGTCATATACCAGACTAATGGGAATTTCTTTCCCATCTGACCTTATAGGTCCGACCCGAGCCATATGATTCGGATCAAGCTTGGTATACCTTGTTTTCACCATGGCCCAAGCCTCTCTCGCCCCTTATCGATAGGCAGGTATCTTCCATAGTCGGAAACACCGCCACGCTCCCTTGAAAAGCTGAGAAAGCTCCCCCATACTTCCTGGTATGGAGGCGGATGGCCACAAGGCCTTGGCAACACCCCGCATGACCTGCCGAACTTGCTTGTGCAGTTGCGAAAGCTCTTGTAGAAGATCGCCTTAGGATCCGGGCATCTCCTCTTCAGGACGGCCCTGCAGCATACCTACAGACATAACTCTGTTAGTTCCTATCTTTGCCGAACTATATAAATGTTCGTCTGAGAACATACTAAACATGCCGCGCCGAAGCCTCTTATTTTCCTTCACGGAGTCAGCCAGCTGGGCCCGAACATCTTTCAATTCTTCACCCAACTGGGTATTAGCATCTTGGAGCTTGCTATTCTTCTGTATGACCTGTGTAAGTACACACTCACCAGCGGCTGCTTGCATTAGGGTTTCTTGCTCACCCTTTTGTGTGGGTCCTGGATTCTGTTCGGATTATCTGAGGATTTTGGTCATCAGATATTGTTAGCATTACTGGTTTATAAACACAATATTGTTTTTTCTCAATTCGGGAATACAAACTAGTCAATGCCTCTTTGGATCTTGACAGCTTGGCCATAGCGGCCGTTAGTTGGGTTCGACACTCTTCCAGCTCTTGAGACAACGGGTTGTTTTTCTCTGAGAGAACCTACATGTACAATGATCGTTCAATCAGTTGTACCGACTGCTTTAAGTCTCAGGGGCTACTGATATACATAATTATCAGATTTTTATATTTACCCGTATATCTTTCAAATACTGGTCTGCGGCTCTAGCAAGCCCATCCTGAGTGGCTCGGATGTATGCACCACCCGAGTTGAAGGCATTAAAAGCCTCATCTAAAAAACCAGGGTCGCGGAGTGCGGCCCGCCGGCGCCGATGATTCATGGCGCTCTCCACTTCAGAATTTGTAACGGACATTTTGTCCGAATCCTCTGTATGAGGACAGTCCGGTGTCACTCCCATGTTGGCCTCCGTCCTCGAGACTGGGCTTGGAATCCGTCTAGTGGAGGCACGGTTGGCAGGATCCCCGGACATAGTTCGGCGGATGTTCTTTCTGCTAATACACAACAAATAGTGTCATACTTTAAGATGACGAACCACGGAGCGTATTTAAAACCATACCTCCTTGAGGACGGCTCCGCCGTATTTTTGTTCGCCTTTCTTTTTAAAGGCCTACCAGGCACAGGCGTCCCTTGCTAGCGAGTCACCTCGGGTTCGGCTTGGCGCGCCGATCGTCTTCCCTTTAGAGCGTAAGAATTGCACGGTGGGTAAGATGGAAGGAATAAATCTTTTCCGAAAGATAAGTCTTTTGTTCACTTACGTGCGATACAGGGAGGAGGCCGGGATAGTCGGCTATGATGGCCACCTCTGTGCCATCACAGCTCTCCTGGTGAAACACCCCTTCCACGAGCTCCACAAATATATCCGGATCCTCTTCGAATCCGGGGTCAAGGGCACAGTTGCGGTCCTCTGGTTGTGGTGCTGGACTGTGGAACTCCCTGGTTACTTTCCGCCATTCCTGTTATAAATAGACGGAAGTAAATATTTATAAAAGCAAAGGCTGAGGGAATGAATAGAGTAGAGTGGTGGATGGCAGCTCACCCAGCTGGGAGGGTTGTACATGGAAAAGCCATCTCGTGGTTTAATACGGATGAACTCCTCTCTTTCCCCCTTGTATAAATCGGATAGTATTTCCACCAGAGCGGTGGTGGAGTCTGGACCTTTTCGGCCACAGCGGGTGGTGTCGTCTTCTCCATTAAAATGCCACATGGGGTGCCCTCGGTATTGGAGTGGCTGAACCCCCCGCATTATGGATATTGCCATAACCTCGATTATTGATAATCCGGATTGAGTGAGTATTCTTATCTTGCTCATCAGTTGAAGGACCTCCCTGCTATCTTCCTCTCTAGGGCTCCGGGGATGCCAGTTAAGGCGTTTTCTCAGCGGAGCGTTTGTAAACTCCGGAAGACCCATTCGGATTGGGTCGGTAAGGGAGGCATCCTCAATATAAAACCACTCGGAGGGCCACTCTTCGAGTGCCTTCTTCGTGTGCTGGATAGGTATCCGGTCCCGGCAATGCGCCATATCTCGGATCCACCCACTTGGAATATTGATCCCCCTTGATTACGGGGGACGAGGCAGAACAGCTTCTTCCATAGCTCAAAATGGGCTTCGCAGCCCAAGAATAGCTCGCAAAGCGCGACGTAACCTGCGATGTGCAGGATGGGGGCAGGTATGAAGTTGTGCAGCTGGAGGCCATAGAACTACAGAAGCCCGCGGAGAAACGGATGGATTGGAAACCTGACACCCCGCAACAAGTAGGAAACGAGGCATACTTGCTCCCCCTGGATGGGTTGGGAAAGTTCTTCGGCTGCTCCCTGCCGTCGAAAGAAGCCAGTCCGGCTCGAACAGGGACTAAATATGTAGGAGGTAGGTACCCTTGGGTCTGCAACTTCACTAATCGGCCGTGGGATACGGTACACTTCTCCCAATCGCCGGCTTGGTGTTGCGAGAGCGGGAGGAAGAGCCGCGAGCGCTGGCCATGTTGGAGTGGTTTTTTCAGGCACACTCTGATGATTCCTCGCTTGGGGGAGATGGTGTGGATTGGATCTAAAGATCCCTGTCTCTTTAATAGACAACTTATTTACATGGTCAGGGTGTCAAATGTAAAAATGCCCCGACTTCTCGCATTCGCTTGACACATGGAGGCTGTGACTGTCAAGGTGCAGAAGCCAATGAGCGTAACATTAAATGAAGAACCGGACACTGCTTTTCACAATAGGTACTTTGAAGAATTCAGAGGAGGAACCCACCTTGCAATGCCGAAGACAATCTGCGCGCCGGACTCATCGTCATTGAAGCCTGGTTTGGGGGCTACTGAGGGAGTCCTGGATTAAGGGGTCCTCGGACAGCCGGACTATATGCGTATGCCGGACTGTTGGACTATGAAGATGCAGGATAGAAGACTTCATCCCGTGTCCGTATGGGACTCTCCTTTGCGTGGAAGGCAAGCTTGGTGGTTAGGATATGAAGATTCCTTTCTCTGTAACCGACTCTGTGTAACCCTAGCCCCCTCCGATGTCTATATAAACCAGAGAGTTTAGTCCGTAGGACAACAACAATCATAACCACAGGCTAGCTCCTAGGGTGTAGCCTCTTTGATCTCGTGGTAGATCAGCTCTTGTAATACTCATATCATCAAGATCAATCAAGCAGGAAGTAGGGTATTACCTCCATCGATAGGGCCCGAACCTGAGTAAACATTGTGTCCCCTGCCTCCTGTTACCATTAGCCTTAGACACACAGTTCGAGACCCCCTACCCGAGATTCGCCGGTTTTGACACCGACAACGGGGAGGTGCGGGAGGCCGTGAAGGTGGCGACGGAGGGTAATACCTCTTTTGCCAAAAAGAGGGGGAAATCGACCCCCATGGAGACCGGCAACAAGGGCCATGCTCAATTCGGCCCCCAACCGAATATTATTCCGGAGATCCATACGGCTCCAGAATCGGGCGAGCATCCTCCTTCAAGAGAAGGGGGCGCGCCATCTCCACCGGTGTCCTCTATCAATCCGGAGGCGCCGGACACTCTGGTGGAAGCGCTTCAGAGTGATTCCATTGTGAATGAACACCGTACCCTTATCGGTACGGTGGTTGAAAAGGTTCGGTCCGCTAAAAATGGATTGAAGGAAGCCTGTACCAGCCTTTTAACAAGCTTTGAGGTATGTGACGTAATATATTTTTGCCTGTTTGCAAAAGGAATGCCTGTGTATAGGTAGTAGCCCCTGAGACTCTATTCGGTGTTCGCAAAGAAAGGCCGAACATAGGATCGAATAATGCTTGGCAGGAGCTAACATATATGTCTCTTTTGATGAATAGGCTTCAATGCAAGCGGCACGCTCGCATGCCGCCGAAGTGTCCGAACTAAAGCAGAAGTTGGAGGAAAAGCAAGGTATGCGATACCTAAGCATATCTAAAATGATATGAGTTCCGATTTGTTATCTAAATGAGCTTTATGATTACGCTCATAGTTGACGCGTCTGAGGTCGAGGCCCTCAAGAGCGCGCTGGCCGAGGCCAAGAAGGAGGCAGACGTCGAGTGAGCCGCCCGCCGAAAACATGAAGCGAGGTTGGATGAAGTCCAACAAGAGCTCAAGCATGCTATAAGCAAATGTGAGTCCTTGGAGTGCAAGGTGTCGGATCGAGACTCCGAACTTGCTACGGCACTCCAAAGTGCGAAGGAGGCCCGGGTTGAAGACCAAGGCGCCTGTCTGGAGATCCGAGAGGCAAAGCAGATCACGGTGCGTAAGGCCTTTAATATGCAGAACAAATTTTTAAGGAGAAAGTACACCTTACTGGCCCGCATTTGGAGTTCCCCAGGAGCGTTTGTGGATCTACCCCGCAGTATTGCTGATGCTACGGATTTCTTCAGAGCCGAAGAGGGGAGCTCCACGGATAAGCTGTTATGGTCGCAGTACCTTGCGCCAGAGCATCTAGTGCCCCTCAGTGATCAGCTGAAGCAGCTGACCGAACTGCACAGGGTGGCCGAACTGGCCATGAAGGACGTTATAGTCCGTCTTTGGCCAGCCAAACCCATACCCAGTAGCTACTTTGGGCTTGTGAAGTGGCTAGTCGATGCCTACCCACGGCTTGACGCTATAAAACGGTCAGTCTGTATCGAAGGTGCCCGGATGGCCTTCGCCCGTGTCAAGGTGCAGTGGGCGAAGATGAATGCCACCAATATTGCAACCGAGGGACCGCCCGCAGGCAAGGAGCACCGTACGCCGGAGTGGTATTTCAACGACGTCCTTGAAGGATCCCGCATTGTAGAGGGCCAGTGTTCGAAGGACATCATTTTTGAATGAATGTATTTGTGCTACCCGAACTTAGTATTATGAAAACAAGGCTTTTGTATAATATTTTTGCTTGTTTTGTCTTAGATTATTTCCCTCCTTTGTGGCCGTGTTACTGTATCTGAGAGTTGGCCAGTCGTCGGCTTCAATCCCCATGTAGGTAGTACGAGGGTGTTCGGAACAACACATGAACACACTTAACCCAACATCTTGATCCTTGAAGGAGGTGTTAGTGCACTGAACCAGGCAATCAGACTATGCGGCTTTATCACTCTCACTTAGCCATAGAAATTTGACAATAAAATTGTAGGCGCAGCCCCTGATATTGTTCGGCTATCCGAACTTGGTTGCTGTAGACACCTGTCCCGGTGAAGACCGGTCCGTCGCATAACACGGAAAAAATTGCAAGAGATCTTTAATTAGCCGCCGAATAGCTGACCAGCTCTCGCCGCATCATGACAGTCAGTTTTCGGCTTTCTCTACTGATGTGTTTATCCGGATGAGCCAGAAACACAATCGCAGTAGTTCTTACTTTACTACCTTAGCCGAACAAGTGGAACGCAAGGTAGTAACCACAAGAGTCGGGCAACCCAACTATTGACCAAAGACATGATTGGGAGCCGATGCATATAATGCTATATTCAGGACATGAATTGTACTATAAAAAGTGTTCGGACTTATTGTATTTTGAAGAAGTGTACGCGGCTGAATGGAGCCCCTGGTGATTTAAGTCGTGCCGAGGTGTACATGACAATCGGACTAAAGAAAAAGAGGGAATACAGATTAAGAAATAAGCTAGTACCAGATAGGTTCGGCGAAAAACTATTTCCGTTATACTCTGATTGATACGTTAAAATGTATTTGTACAGATAATGCTATAAGCGTTGAGGCTACTTTACATGCCGAGAACAAGGGAAAGCTGTGTATAGGTACTAAAAAGGGGAAGAGGTGATCTTTGAAGATCCTTTAGATACTCTGCCATACATCAGCGCTGCTTTTCGCCTTGGTGTGTGATCCTTTGAGAGGATCACTGAGCAGGTTTTCATAAGGGGCCGGGAAAAGGGCCCTTGGCACCATAAAAAGGTGATGTGGGTTGTAGGGAACCTGAAAAAACAAAGATAAGAAAAAGGTAGATATGAGGGTCCAGGTACGATCGAGACTTATTGTGGACTTTATCTTTGATATGCCTCTATCGTCGCCCGTGGTACCTTTAGTGTGTAGTTATGTGCACGCGGTGCATACGCCGCAGTTCGGTTGGGGCTAAGACAAAGGCCGAATTGCTAATCGAGCTCCTGACGAGCTGGACTGTCATTCTACAGGGTAGTCCGGACTTGTTTGATAGGGTTCGGGGGCTTGACTGCCGATGTGGAGTTCGGCTTGATAAGGCCGACCTGTACTTCCGCTGTGAGGGTCGCGGTGTGTTCCTCAGTATGGAGGGAGCGATCCATGTTTCCATAGACTGTTATAACACCGCATGGTCCTGGCATCTTTAGTTTTAGATAAGCATAGTGCGGGACCGCATTGAAGCTGGTAAACGCAGTTTGTCCGAGCAGTGCATGATAGCCATTGCAGAAAGGGACGATGTCGAAGATCAAGTCTTTGTTTCGGAAGTTGTTCGGCGAACCGAAGACAACCTCCAATATGATTGAGCCCGTGCAGCGGGCCTCTACACCAGGTATTACTCCTTTGAAGGTAGTTTGGTGAGCTTGATTCTTGACGAGTCGATACCCATTTTGCGGACTGTGTCCTGATAGAGTAGGCTAAGACTGTTACCGCCGTCCATGAGGACTCTCGTGAGGTGGAATCCATCGATAATTGGGTCGAGGACCAACGCGGCTGAACCTCCATGACGAATACTGGTCGGATGGTCTCTACGATCGAAAGTGATCGGGCATGCTGACCATGGGTTGAATTTTGAGGCGACTGGCTCTATCGCATAGACGTCCCTTAACGTGCGCTTGTGCTCCCTCTTGGGGATGTGAGTAACATAAATCATGTTCACCATTTTGACATCGGGGAGAAATTTCTTCTGTCCCCCTGTGTTTGGTGGGCGAGGCTCTTCGTCGTCATCCTTGCTCGGCGACCCTTTCCCCGTGTGCTCAGTGTTTAACTTACCGGCATGTTTAAAGACCCAACAACTTCTGTTGGTATGGTTGGCAGAATTGTCAGGGGTGCCGTGAATCTGGCAAGGTCGATCGAGTATTCGGTCTAGGCTAGATGAACCGTCTTTGTTTCTTTTGAATGGCTTCTTCCCCTGACCAGGTTTGGAGCCACTGAATCCGGCGTTGACCGCCACATCTTTGGCATTGCCAATGTTGCTCTGACGCTTGCTTTTGTTACGTCAGGGCCTGTCGTTGTTGTTTCTGGCTTCAGAAGTGCCAGGGTCGTTGGTACTGTTACTACTACGGGCTAACCAGCTATCTTCGCCTACGCAAAAGCGGGTCATGAGTGATGTGAGGGCTGCCATGGACTTCGGTTTTTCTTGGCCGAGGTGTCGGGCGAGCCATTCGTCGCGAATGCTATGTTTAAAGGCTGCTAGAGCCTCGGCGTCCGGGCAATCAACAATTTGGTTCCTCTTAATTAGGAACTGGGTCCAGAATTTTCTGGCTGACTCTCCAGGCTGCTAGACTATGTGACTGAGGTCATCGGCGTCCGGAGGCCGGATGTAAGTGCCTTGGAAGTTGTCTCTAAAGGCATCCTCCAGGTCTTCCCAGCTTCCAATAGAGTTTTCTGGGAGGCTGTTTAACCAGTGCCGAGCTGGTCCCTTAAGTTTTAGGGGGAGGTATTTGATGGCGTGTAAATCATCACCGCGAGCCATGTGAATGTGGAGAAGAAAGTCTTCAATCCATACTGTGGGATCCGTTATGCCATCTAATGATTCAATGTTCACGGGTTTAAACCCTTCTGGGAACTAGTGCTCCATTACCTCATCGGTGAAGCATAGGGGGTGTGCGGCGCCTCTGTATCGGGCAATGTCACGACGTAGTTCGGATGGAGTCTATATGCGGTTTTCGGCCCGGGTGAAGGTGTGCTTGTCGCGCCAGGCCTGATGGTCGTCTTCTCGCGCTCGGGCACGCCCCCTTGATCCTTAGATTGATCTAATCTGACCGACTCTATTATCCAAGTCCTATCGTAGGTCATAAGTGTATCCTGCAGCCGCTGTCTCTCTGCCTTTATGGCGGGGTGGTGCAGGCTGGTGTTCGGCTTGAGTTGCCGCTCTGTCCCGGCCACGTGGTGGTCGGTTAGGTCCGTCGGCAGCGTTACGCATTGGCGGTATAGGCTCTGGGGCCTCATCGTCGAATTGGGGTAGCAGCTTGCGCTTCGGGTAACTCTCAGTTGGGCATTCAAGGCCGTATTCCTCGGCTGCCGGGATATTAGTCCATTTGTCATTGAGCAAATCCTGATTAGCTTGAAGTTGCTGCTTCTTCTTTTTCAAGCTTCTTGTAGTTGCTATTAGCCGGCGCTTAAAGCGCTCTTGTTCGAGGGGTTCCTCTGGCACGATGAAATATTCGTCGCCGAGGCTCTTGTTCTCTTCGGAGATTGGTAAGTAGTTACTATCCTCCGAGCCCTCGTTCCTGATAGGATCGTCAGGGTTGACTTTCCCATCCTCCCAATCATCATGCTCGGATGTTGGTTAGGGGCTTCTTGGTCTTCGGCATTATCCGGAGTATTGTTGTCTCCGGTGCCGGTATTGTTGTCTTTTTCGCGACGCGATTTCGAGCAGCGCTGCTGACGTCGATGCTTTGGTGGTGCCACGGGAGGCTTGCCCTCGACTGGATCCTTCCCACCATCGTTGTCATCCTCTTTGGGTGTGTCCACCATGTACACGCCATATGTGGAAGTGGTCGTCCAATGTCAGGTAAATGGAGGGTTCTGGCTTTGCTCTTCTTCGGCATCATCGTCCATGCCGTCGATGTCTTCAGAAGCGTAATCGAGCATGCCGGTTAAGTCCTCGACAGTGGCTATGAAGTGGGTGGTGGGTGGGACGTAAAATTCCCCGCTCTCAGCCCCTAGTGTGGGTCGGGCGTAGTTTGCCAGCGATTCTTTTGTAATGGCGAGAGATCGCATTAAGTCTAGGGCCTCGTTTAAGAGTGAGGTTTGGACAGGGAAGCGAGAGTCCGTGGAGCAGGGCGGGATAGAAGTTCCCTAGCCAAGCTCATATGACGCGGATCTCAAGAGTTAGGAGTTAGTGTCCGGAGGCGAGTCCAGCTCCATGAGGATAGAGGGAGACTAGCATGACTCCAGGCCTGCCGGTGATGCGATCCCCTCCGGTTCTCCGATGTCAGGCTCTATAACTCCCATCTTCGGACCTGGTGGTGCGCTCCGGATCAAGGGCCAGAGCGGTGATTGGGGCCGCGAACCCTTTGGAAGATCAAGTCTCCTCAGATGTCAGCGACATAGTTCAGAATTCCAAAACTGATCTGATGACCAGGGGCGTAGCTGTCGATCTGCTCCAGATGGCCAATCGAGTTGGCGCAGTGTGAAGCCGCCGAATACGAAAGTTTGGCCGGGGAGAAAAGTTTTCCTCAGGGCGGTATTGTTGTAGATGATCGATGGAGCCATCGAGCCTTCTAGTGACGGCACAGTGGAACTCTCAATGAAAGCACAAATGTCGGTGTCAAAACCGGCAGATCTCGGGTAGGGGGTCCCGAACTGTGCGTCTAAGGATCGAAGGTAACAGGAGGCAGGGGACACGATGTTTACCCAGGTTCGGGCCCTCTTAATGGAGGTAATACCCTACTTCCTGCTTGATTGACTTTGATGAGTATAGAGGTTACAAGAGTTGATCTACCTCGAGATCGTAATGCCTAAACCCTAGATGTCTAGCCTGTATGATTGCCATCGCCCCTATGGACTAAACCCTCCAGTTTATATAGACACCGGAGGGACCTAGGGTTGTACAGAGTCGGTTTACAGAGAAAGGAAGATGCATGATCCGAACGCCGAGCTTGCCATCCACGCAAAGAAGAGTGTCATCCGGACACGAGGGATGGCCTTCTGTCTTTTATCTTCGCGGCCCACCAGGCCGGCCCATATCGCATAGCCCGGACGCCCGAGAACCCCCTAATCCAGGACTCCCTCACATATGCGACATCGAGCTTCACTCATTGCGCACCACCGACAAATGCACAAAGTAAACAACACTCAATTTCACATGGACATGTGTGTCATTTTTTTTAATAAGGATACTCTTATAAGGGATTGTCCACATTAATAATTGACATTTGGCTTGATTTTTCAAGTATCCCATTAATAAAAATATGAAATGGAGCATGTGGCAATCATCCTATCAGAAAAATAAAATTGCTTTAGTTAGTATGTTCAGAGCCTTGAATCTCCATTGATCCTTTTCTTTTTGTGCGTAAAATATTATTGCCCACTGCAAATACAAAGCAAAACTCAAATGGTCTTCAAAATCAACTCATACTTAAGAAAAGAAAAACTTTTATGAAGTCCATGTAGTCAAAGCTTTTATAGTGTCGCAGGACTGTACCCTTGCATTCTACTTATAAAGGAAAATGTATAGTTTTTGACCATTTTCACAATAACTGCCACAAAAACGGTAGGATCATGGTAATCGAACCTCAATTTATAAACCGAAATATTGGTGAGATATCATCCTCTTAACTATCCAACCACTCGTTTGATTCTTGTGATCTAGTAAAAAAAATGTAAATATGTGATCTAGCAATTTGTGTTCACATAAGCAAAAAGGTCTGTTTAGGACACATCTAGATGTGATATAGTGTCAGTCAAATCTAACCCGATGTCCACTATATTTATGGTCTATTTCATTTTGTTTCAGTTTTTTTTGTTCTTTGTTGCTGCCTTATTTGTCGAAGATTAGATGTGACACCCTTAGAAAACATCTATTGTAAATGTGAATTAGGCAAACTGTAAGAAAAAGATACTGTAACAATCATCTTAGTTTTTTTGCGGAATATTATCGCAGTTAATGAAACATACTCTTATCCACCGCGCCTGTCCGACACGTCGCCTCCCTCGCGCTCGTCCCAGGGCCGATCCTTCTCCGGCCCTTCCGGAAACGTACCGGCGTCGGTTCGACGGCATTTCTGCGGCCGGACCAGGCGTCCGTAGATGGCATCGCATCAACGGCGCGGCAGGAGGTTGGCGGCGCGACGCGATTAGATCGATAACGATATTGCCCATTACCCGTCGAGGACCGCGACGGCTTCCTTGGCGTCGCCGTCGCCTCATCCCCTCGGCCGATCACCAGCGGCCCGCGCGTGCGCGCTTTAAATTTCCCGGCGCGTACGTGTGGGGAGGGAGCGGTCGGTTTACCCTGGCACGCGCGCCACCCGCGCCCCGCCGCCCGCCCGACGTCGACGGCCGAGGCCGAGCCTCCGTCCGTCCTCGCGGAGCCGTTTTTCAGGTAAAGTGGTTAATCGACATCCGCCATGCATGGCATGCACGCAAGCGTGAAGCGTGTCGGATGTGTGCGGCCCTCCGTGCGACAGCCGTCCATTTGTCGATCGGGGGGTCGACGGATGCACAGCCGGCCGGAACGAAAGCACACGAGCTTTTCGAAAGACGTATGAACTGATCAAAGACTTGTATGCTAGTCCCGTGCTCAAGGACTGACTCACTACTCTAGTTTTCAGCTAACAGTACTGCATCGGTACTTTCTCACTGCTGTTTTCTCCGAAAGTGTGTCTACACGTTTTCCAGAAAGCAGAATTAAACAAACCCACCTCGTCGTGAAGGAAGGGACACAGTTCCATTCGGTCAGGGTCTGAACTCTGAAGAGATGCAAAGTGGGAGCGCGTCTTCTCCTTTTCTCTCCGATTAAAACAGCTAGTAGCGCTTTTTGGTTGGGTTTGTGCGGTTCCAGCATCCTTCTTCGGGGGACCCCTCATCACCTTGTAGTCCTGCGGTGCGGTGGTTGCGAAACACGATCTCCGTCTCTCACTCGCACGATGGAGCGGCAAGAAACATGACGACCATCGAGGGCCATACAAATACGCCGAAAGCTACAGACCGACCATCATCGATCAGGAGGAGCGGAGCGGGCTCAAAACGTCACATTGTTCACGCCGCCGATCCGTGCACGCCCGCCCGATAATCCCTTCGCCTCCAAGTCTTCCTCCATGCACTGACTAGGTGTCCTGCAAAAGGGCTAACTACTAGCTACAAGGAAAACACGGGTCAAATTTCACGGATGGATAACCATACCGCTTCTGCTACAAACCAAATCGCGTGTTCGGCATTTTGCTCGAGCCTCCCGTGGTGCATCCACGACTACGCTTCGAACTCACCAGACTGTTCCTTGCGGCGAAATCATATCTGGAACGTACTGTAGTACGCACGTACTCCGTAGTACGTATGAAATTATGCAAGGGAAACAAAGCTCCACAACAGAGACAACACAGCTCGCTCAACATTTCCCTGATCAGATTCAGCGTCCACCTCTCGCCTGTACACACATCGGCCCACAGACTGACGGACGGACGGACGGACGGCGGCGGCCGTGGGGGAAAAAATACAAACGGCAAGACCCCATTTCAACCCCAAAACGCCTAGAAGCAAAGAAAAATCTCGGTTCATCCAATTTGGACTACTGTACTTCGCAGCAACGGATCAATCGATCTGACTTTTATCTTTTACTGACAGAGCAGAGAGACGAGCAAGCTTCCGTTTTACATGGGCGCCAATATTAAACACACAAGCAGAGCACATGACAAGAAAATGTAGTCAGCACAATCACCATATCATTATCATAATATCAACAAATGCACACACACGAGCCAACAACACCGGCAGCGAACAGTGTGTGACAGCAACCGGAGCATATTTGTACGCATACCAACCCGTGTGATAAAATGAAGAACAATATATTGTACAGTAACTAGCAGCGGGCACCAGCTGAGCTACGGTCGCTCTGTAGAAGCAAGCGCCGGCAGAGCAGCTGCGAGCTGGACCCCTCTTCCTCTCCCTCTCTCTCTCCCTATCTCTAATCCTCACTTCCCCGTGACACTATGAGTGGCAGCTAGGTTTTACTACAAGCGCTACTTAATTACACTGGTGTGGGCTGAAGCAAGTGTGAGCTAACTGAATATGAACAGAGATGAGCTGACTGCAGGTGCAGCGGGGAATGGAAGGGAAGATTCCGGGGATCTCCTATGCCTAAGGCGAGGCTCCCTCTGGCAACTTCCTCTTTCCATCTCCTCCTCTGCTTCTTGCCGTCCTCCGGGAAACGTGGAGGCGGCAAGCGGGCGCGGCGGGGCTCGATCGGCTCAGGCCTGGGATTCGAGCTCCTTGCCGGTGACGAAGGTGCCGTGGAAGCCGTAGGGCACGCGGGACGGCAGCTGGATGGTCGCCTCCAGTCGCATGTCGGCGGCATTGACCACCAGGAGCTCCGACGTGCCGGCGGCCTCGTCGTGCACGAAGGTCAGAATGTACCCGTCGTCCTCGCCGCGGGAGGTGGCCGGGTCCATGGGCACGAAGCAGGGCTCGCCGCCGAACCGGCCCTCGCCGTACTCGAACTTGGTGAGCTCCCCCGTGGCGAGGTCCACCTTGGCGAACCCGGACACCTTGGGCCACGGCTCGGCCACGGCCAGGTAGGCGTACCGCGTCTTGCGGCCCAGGAGGTTGGAGTTCACCATGCCGACCTCCAGGTTCACCTGCTCCGACAGCGCCAGGATGGGGCGCCGCGTGGACTCGCCGGTGCGGGTGTTGAGGCGGATCTCCGTGAGCACGCTCTCGAGGCACTCGTCCGACTCGTTGAAGATGGAATCGGCGGGGGTCATGCAGGAGCCGATCACCACCACCTCGTCGGTCTCCTCCTCCTCCCACGCGTTCCAGAGGTGGAAGCAGAAGCAGTCCGGCACGTCCACCCACACCATCTCCGACGAGTCCGCCGCGCACTTGGGCAGCACGCCGAAGCGGGACGTCTTCTCCTTGTCGAGCACCACGGGCGAGCCGCCGCGGAGCATCTCTTGCAGCTTGAACACCACCTGGTGGTCGGGCACGACCACGTAATTCTCGGTGATGGCGAAGTCGTGGATCATGGTGGGCTGGTCCAGCGGGATCTCGACGTCGGCCGACTTGGTGCCGTCGGCCTTGAAATAGAAGTACTTGAGGTAGGGCTTCTTGATGACGTCGTAGCTGAGCGCGTGAAGCTCCCCGGTGGCGGGGTCGAGTTTGGGGTGCGCGATCATGGGGCACTCGAGCTGCCCGTCGAAGTCGTAGCGGCCGACGGTCTGGAGATCGCCGTCGTCGGTGACACGGACGTGGTACGGGATGTCGTCCTCAGACATGGCGAGGAGGTGGCCGTTGAAGTAGACGAGGCCGGCGTTGGCCACGCCGGTGCCGCGCGACGGGTCGATGAGGCCGCAGGCCGCGCGGGCGTAGAACAGAGCAAGGCGCGCGATCCCGGAGTGGCCATGGAGCTCGCCGATGGCCTTGGGGAACATCGGGCGGCCCAGCGCGCGCTCCTGCTGCAGGCGCTCGGTCTCGGTGAAGCGGGAGGCGTAGGTCTCGGCGACGCCGTTGCGGATCCGCAGGGCGTGCACCATGCCGTCGCCGTCGAACAGGTGGTGCCCGGCGACGGGGTCGAAGTGCGGGTTGGCGCCGTTGCGGGCGTACACACCGTTGATGAACGGGGGGATGCGGCCGGTCACCGGCAGCGCGTGCACGGGCGGGGTCTCACCGACCGGCGCGAAGTTGCCGGCGATCTGCACCGCGGGGTCGACCGTCCTGGAGAGGCCGTGGGGGCGCTCCAGCACGTTGGCCACGAATCCCTCCTCGAAGGCGTCGAGCGCCGTGGCGGCGGCGCGCTGGAAGAAGTTGAGCTTCTTCTCCTGCCTCTCCACGGCGGGCGCCTTGGGGACGGCAATGAGGGGCTTGGCCGGCGCGGCATCGGCGCCGCGCACGAACCGGGACGGGGCCGGCACGCGGGCGGCGCCGGAGGGCGCGCGCGGCGCGGAGCTGACGGCGCGGGCGGAGAAGCTGGACCGGCCCGCGGGGCGCGGCCGGTGCCGCTGTATGGAGGAGACCGAGGTCGAGGCTGTGAGTGTCTGCATCTGCGGCGGCGGGGGAGGATCGCGGCGAGAGTCCGGCGGGGTTTGGGCGGAATTGGCGTGGGTTTTGTTGCGGGAGAGAGCGTGCGGTGCGGGAGTGAGGTCTGGATGGACCGATGGATGGTTGATGTCTGGAGCTCGGAGGCCGAGCGTATATATAGAGTTGGAGCAGGGCGGGCGGGCGGGGAGGGGAGACGCGTTGCGTTGGTAAAAGAGACGGATCGATGGGAGTGTGGTGGACGGTTTGAACGGGGTAGCCCAAGGACTCGCACACTGGGAGGAGTGGGGAGGGCGCCCACGTGGTGCGCTGCGGGGGGCGGCAGCGCGGACGGGCTGACTGGGACGTGCCCCGAGCCTCCCGTTTGCTGCTGCTGCGTCGTCTTGTTGGCTTTTCTTCCCTTTTTTAATCCCATAACATGTGTCGACAGGTAACAGCAGGACGGACGAGTACCGACTATCGATCGAGTTTCTCTCTCGCGCGCCAATTCGGAGGCTCTTGTTTTCTCTGCCCTTGGTACTTGCACCCTTGGACTGTTCCATGTGCGCAGGCCTCCTCCTATCCTTTTGCTTGGAGGACAGCGCAGTGCCATTAGCAGATATTTTCGCTCAACTCTGGTAGAGTAGGTACCATTAGCAGCATAATTAAACAGGATCCCCGTTGATGTAGCTCGCGGGGCACCCGACCATCCGCCGTCGACGATCGCGCCCGCAGGGTACAGCGAGGCTCAGCATCTGCGACAAGGGCGCGCGGTGTGGCCTTGTGTATCGTCCGTCCGGGGACAGTTGGGCAAATCAGACCGCGGAGGCCCTAATTTGCTGCCCCTTTGGCGGCACAACGCTCGTCGACTGCGCCTGGTCGCAGTCGGCCGAAAATATCATCCAGGGCCTCGACCGGCGCATCATTTTCATTTCCCCCGGGCATGACGGAGGCTATGCCAGGGGGATCGCCCAACATCCGTATGCCCAACAGAGACACGTTTTACTTAGATCGTATAAACCGTGGCTTAATTAACCCCGGCATGGTCCGGTGGTTCCAAGTATCAAGGGACGGCGGAACGGAGAGGAGGGGACAAGCGCGGGGTGGTGGGCTCAGGTGCTGCCCTCGCGCGCCCACATGGTCCCCGGCATGGCCGAGCGGCGTCTTCTACCATCGGCCCCCCATGCCCCTACGGGCGCGTGAACACGCCACGTACACCACCCCGTGCTTGTTTCCTTCTGCTGCGTGCCCGCAGGAGGTGGTCACCCGTGGCCCGGAGCCGAGATGGACGCACGCAGCGCTGCCATTCCCACGCCGCGGCCATGCCCCCCGCCCCTCTTGACACCCCACATGCGCCCCATTTGGCACGGCCACGGCTGGGCGGCTCGCTGCCGGCCGGCCCTCTACTTCCTAGTACTGGAACTGCACGTTTCACATGACCTTATCTTGCTTTCACACTGGCATCCACTGGTGACTGAGTGAGTGAGTGAACCGGCCAACGGTGATTTGGTCGGTACAGCCCGACCGCCCGGTGGTTCTGTTTCCACTGCGATACGGTGGGCCGGGCGGGCTCAACAGTGTCTTTGACTAACGAGTACTCCCAGCAGCGACCAGTGGCCAAGTGAGCGCAGGCGAACTATAGCTAGTACGAAAAGGATAAGATGGTTTTTATTTCATTTTCCTTACGATTCGAAGCATGCATACGTGATGGGTTCACTTTCGTGGGGCTTGCTCAGCTCTGCACAGTGTACAGCAGAGTGTATAGAGTACGCGGACTTCGCTTTGGAAGGTGGTGAAGCGTGCATGCTCTGTCGAAGAATGGTTGGTGGACGACGCGGTCGGCGTGGTGGAAAACAACGTCGCGCACAGCGGCGTGGATCACTCTCGGGCCGACGCTCCAGTGGAGTACCACCCGCGATATTTCTAAAATATAACCACATGGGAGTATATCATGTTTTACCTTCCTCCATCAAAATATATCCTCACGCGTTTTTCTTTTATAACCTTGTTGAGTCTGGTCAAGTTTATAAAAATAACCCATCAGTATTTGTATCTCTAAAACCACCTTACGAGCACCACATGACATGCCATCGAAACTTCATGGGAAAAGTATCCCGGGGCAGCTCCAACACCGACCATTAAACCTCCCGCAACCATCCGTACCGCGCGGTTCGTACGTGTTTTGCGATCCAACGTGGTCCTGCATCGGTCTGCAGGCCGGTCCGAATGCATTTTTTTCCACAAAGCGGAGACAAAGTGGGGAGGGGGGCCTTTACGCGCATCCGAACCGCTGCTACGTCCGCGCCTGACTAATCTGGTCCACCAAAAAACCTCCCCCTCGCCAGCGTGCTTTCTCGCCTGGCGCCAGCTGCCCACATTCATGCCAATGTAGAGCGGCCATTTCGCATTGACGCCAGCCCAGAGCGGATGCGACCTCTCGGTGTCGTTGGCATTAAAGCGGCGTGCCAGCCGAGAGCGCCGTCCGCACATGTTTAATGCCGGAGAGACATTTACCATACGAGATGAGATGGATATCTACCACGCCCGTCCGTCTTTATGCCGCCATTAAGCAGGCTCGCCAGTCAAGGAACCAACTCCGGCGCCACGCATTGACGCACCCGGACGTATGGCCTAACCAGAATCCGCTATTTAAAGGCGGCCACACACGGCTAAACTCCACACCACACCACACCCACTCCACATCCTCCTTCCTTGCACCACACCTCCAGGACCGCAAGCTCTAGAGCTATGTGGGAGAGCCTGTCATCGGAGCAGAAGCACGATGTGGCCGCCCTTGCAGCCACCTGACAAACCTACCGCGCTAGGCGGATCGAACAGGGCATGTTGGCCAGCTCGCCCGATGTCTCCGACGACGACCCTACGATGGAGACGGGCTAAAACGACGACACCGCGCTGGACCCCGCGCCTGTGCATGCCGGCTTGATCATAGAGTAGGCACAGGCGCACTTCGACGCCACCATGGCGAAGGAGCAGCTTGCGTCGGCTCCTATGTTGGCGTTCCAACAGGCGTAGGTGGAAGGATCGAGAAGAGGTGTCTAGAGGGGGGGGTGAATAGACTCTCAACCAAGAAAAATAGCAATTTTTAAGTTCTTCAAGTTGAGGTGGAGTTTAAGCACAAGTTTAACCATTCACAATACATATCAAGCAAGCATCATAAGAGTATATGAGGAGCGGAAAGTAAAGCATGCAAATTGTAAGAATGTAAAGGGATGGGATTGGAGTGTGCAAACGCAATTGAAGACACGGAGATATTTGGCGTGGTTATGATAGGTGGTGCTATCGTATATCCACGTTAATGGAGACTTCAACCCATGAAGGGTAATGGTTGCGCGAGTCCACGGAGGGCTCCACCCACGAAGGGTCCACGAAGAAGCAACCTTGTCTATCCCACCATGGCCATTGCCCATGAAGGACTTGTCTCACTAGGGTAGATCTTCATGAAGTAGGCGATCTCCTTACCCGTACAAACTCCTTGGTTCAACTCCACAATCTTGACGGGGGCTCCCAAATGACACCTAACCAATATAGGAGACACCACTCTCCAAAAGGTAATAGATGGTGTGTTGATGATGAACTCCTTGCTCTTGTGCTTCAAATGATAGTCTCCCCAACACTCAACTCTCTCTCTCTCTCATATGATTGGATTTGGTGGAAAGATGATTTGAGTGGAAAGCAACTTGGGGAAGGCTAGAGATCAAGATTTATGTGGTTGGAATGGAATATCTTAACCTCAACACATGAGTAGGTGGTTCTCTCTCAGAAAATGAATGCTGGAAGTGTAGGCACGTTCTGACGGCTTTCTCCACGAATGAAGAGAGGGTGGAGGGGTATATATAGCCTCCACACAAAATCTAACCATTACACACAATTTACCAAACACGATGAGACCGAATCAGAAAACTCGGTCAGACCGATTTAGTTCATAATGTGACCGTTAGGCATTTCGATGGGACCGATATGATCAACTCGGTAGGACCGATGTGCTAGGGTTATGGTAAAACCTCATCTCGGTTTGACCGATTACACAAACTCAGTGAGACCGATTTTGGTAATAAGCGAAATAGAGAGTTGGTCAGGCAAACTCGGTGGGACCGATTGCATATCTCGGTGAGACCGAAATTATTGCAATAGGCAACAGAGAGTTTGCAAGCCCATCTCGGTGAGACCAAGATCCCATCGGTGAGACCGAATCGATTAGTGTTTCTGGCAGTGCCTATGTCAAATGAACTCGGTGGCGCCAGATAGATCAAATCGGTGGGGCCGAGTTTGACTTATGGTTTGGGACATATGTGGATATGACAAAGTGGTTAAGGGCTTTGGAGTATATCACTAAGCACTTTGAGCAAGAAGCCATTAAGCAACACCTCATCCCCTTTTAATAGTATTGGCTTTCCTATGGACTCAATGTGATCTTGGATCACTAAAATAGAAAATGTAGATTCCTGAGCATTGAGCTTGAGCCAATCCTTTGTCCTTAGCATCTTGAAGGGGTTCCACACCCTCTTGTCCATGCCACTTCACTGTTGGACTTACCTGAAATATACTAGATAAAAGTATTAGTCCAACAAGGGATATGTTGACATTAATTACCAAAATCACCCAGGGAGCACTTGTGATTTCAATCTCCCCCTTTTTGTTAATTGATGACAACATACATCAAAGCTTTAGATAAAGATATAGAGAAAGGCAGGTAAAGCTTTAGAAGGACATGTAACATGCATAGGCTCCCCCTACATGTATGCAATCATGTAAATATGGAACATAAGAGCATGTGAGTGCATAATCATGACAGAGCAAGCAATGAGTTACATGTATCTTGGCTATATGCATCAGAGCAAATGGTGTGAATATAGGAAGTGTACCTTCATGCTCATGAGTCCTTCTTGCAAACAATATGTACATCAGCAAGAGATCCTCATGCACATGACTGTGATGCATATACTTACCTTGTGGTCTTGAGCTAGCTTTGGAAGAGATGAACCTGAGTAAACAAGGTTAGACAACATAGAAACATCTACTAAACAAAGCAAGAGCAGCAAACCACAAGAGTACCAAGATTGGGATGACATGTAGAGAGTCAGTACTAGGTACCCTATTTGAGTGTAGACATGTCCCCAAAGGTAAAGATATGCAATGAATTCGAAGATTTCCTTCCCTTAGATGTCTTGCTCCCCCTGAATACTGGGAGAAGATAAGGAATAGAAAATCAGAGCAAAGCAAATACACAAACAACGTGAACATGTCTTTCCCCTCTAAATACATGTGACTTCTCTCCTATTTGAATACCAAGCATCTGGGGTCTCTCTTTGATGTGATTATTTATCTCTCATTCCCCCTTTTGATATGATTAAGCTTTGATGTGAGCTCTCTCTCCCTCTTTGACATCAATTGCCAAGAAGGGTTCTTCTGGAGTGTGAGTCAAAATAGGTTTGGTCCTTGAGTAACATAGAAAAGTAGCAAGGAAAAATAAGGTGCTGGTAGAGGATAAGAATCATCGAGTGGAGCTGGAACAAAATGTGCAGGATGCAAATGACAAAGTGTCTCCTCAGCATTTGAAATCGGTAACACCGTGTTGTTGTCTTCGGTGGCTCCGAGGTGATTTGGTTTGACCGAAAGAGTCAAACCGGTGTGTCTGAGTTCATTACAAAGAAAAAAAAGCACTTGTCACCTCAGCTCACTAAACAAATAAGATCTCACAAGGATTTGCAGTGAATTAACTAAATGATTTGCAATGAATAGGATGCAGGGAAAGCAGAACAGAAATTAAAAAGAAAAGAGATCTAGATGAATTAAGAAGGGAAACAAATATGCAAGAGACAAATGCAAGAACACTATAGAACTTCATCTAGAATTGGTCGGCGACAAGGTCACCTACGTTAGAGTATATTGACTTAGGAGTCAAGTGAAGACACTTGATCATAGGTCATGCTCATTGTTTAAGCTCAAAATGGGGTTGCCATTTTTCATTTAAGCATTTTGATGTATTCACATCTTGTTGAGCTGCGTTGACCCATGACTTGGGGTAAAGCTTCTCTAAGATGGAATAACATACCTTGGGTGGTGGTGTTGATCTTGATCATGTAGTTGAACTTGTGTGGGATGCTCAAGGTTGATGTAGTTCATTGGGAGCACCACTTGTAATTGGAGTTCATCTACCTACATGAGTTAGTTTTGCAAGGAGGAGCACTTGTGTATCCAAAGTGTCAATCATGAAATATGATACCAAAAGAAATTTGATATATATAAATTGTCAAAGGATATGTTTGAGGGGTTTCATGCTTCCTTGTCTTGAACCACCGTATTGTAAAGACTTGGTGATGTAGAGATTGCTCAAGATGTGAGTGAGTTGCAATCTCATAGATTCAGATTCATCCAAGTACCTACAAGGGTTAGATAACATGCAAGGGTGCAAATATATCCAAGACATATGATTATCATCATAAGAGAAATATCAAGGATTAGTCAAAGGCTCATGCCTTGCATGTATCCAAATGGAGTTCCTACTCCAAGTTTGAAGCATCAATGATGTTCAATTCACCTCTCAACCGGCAAAATACTTTCTCATCAAGCGGTTTGGTGAATGTATCCGCCAATTGCTTATCATGATCTCGAATGAAGTGATGACGAACCTCAATATGCTTAGTTCAAGAATGTTGCACGGGATTGCGAGCAATCTTAATAGCACTTTCATTGTCACAAAGCAATGGAACATGTTTCACATATATCCCATAATCTTTAAGAGTTTGGGTCATCCAAAGTAATTGAGCACAACATGAACCGGCGGCAATGTATTCCGCTTCGGCGGTAGATAAGGATACCGAGTTTTGTTTCTTGGAGGACCAAGATGTTGGGGAACGTAGCAATAATTCAAAATTTTCCTACGTATCATCAAGATCAATCTAGGAGATTCTAGCAACAAGAGAGAGAGGGAGTGCATCTTCATACCTTTGAAGATCGCTAAGCGGAAGCATTATAAGAACGTGGATGATGGAGTCGTACTTGCGGCGATTCAAATCGCGGAAGATCCGATCTAGCGCCGAACGTATGGTGCCTCCGTGTTCAACACACGTACATCCCGGGGACGTCTCCTCCTTCTTGATCCAGCAAGGGGAGAGGAGAAGTTGAGGGAGAGCTCCGGCAGCACGACGGCGTGGTGGTGGAGCTTGTGGTATTTCTACAGGGCTTCGCCAAGCTCTACGGATGAGGAGGAGGTGTTGGGGAGGGAGGGGCTGCGCCAAAGGAAGGGGTGCGGCAACCGTCTTACCCCCCACTATTTATAGGGGAAGGGGAGAGAGGCCCGACCCCCTTAGATCCCATCTAGGGGGGGGCGCGGCCATGGGGGGGGGAGCTTGCCCCGCAAGTTTGGTGGGAGGCGCCCCCACCCCCTAGGGTTTTCAACCCTAGGCGCCTTGGGCCCTTGGGGGGGGGGGTGCACCAGCCCACCAGGGGCTGGTTCCCACCCTTTTTTCAGCCCACTAAGTCCCCCGGGGCAGGTGGCCTGATACGTCTCCGTCGTATCTATAATTTTTGATTGTTCCATGCCAATATTCTTCAACTTTCACATGCTTTTGGAAACTTTTTATACTATTTTTGGGACTAACATATTGATCCAAGTGCCCAGTGCCAGTTCCTGTCTGTTGCATGTTTTATGATTCGCAGAAACCCCATATCAAACAGAGTCCAAACGGGATAAAAACGGATGGAGAATTATTTGTGATTTTTGGGAGGAAGAATCAACGCGAGGCGATGCCCGAGGTGGCCACGAGACAGGGGCCCACGACCACTCCAGGTGGGCACGCCCCCCACCCTCGTGGGGCCCTCGTAAGGCGGTTGATGCCCTTCTTTGGCCGCAAGAAAGCTAATTTTTGGAAAACGATCTGGGCGAAGGTTTCAATCCAATCGGAGTTATGGATCTCCAGATATAAAGGAAACGGTGCCAGGGCAGAATCCCAGAACGCAGAAACAAAGAGAGACAGAGAGATAGATCCAATCTCGGAGGGGCTCTCGCCTCTCCCAAGCCATGGGAGCCAAGGACCAGAGGGGAAACCCTTCTCCCATCTAGGGAGGACATCAAGGAAGAAGAAGAAGAAGGGGGCCTCCCTCCCCCTTGCTTCCAGTGGCGCCGGAGCGCTGCCGGGGGCCATCGTCATCATCGCGATCTACACCAACACCTCCGCCATCTTCACCAACATCTCCATCACCTTCCCCCATCTATATTCAGCGGTCCACTCTCCCTCAACCTATTGTACCCTCTACTTGAACATGGTGCTTTATGCTTCATATTATTATCCAATGATGTGTTGCCATCCTATGATGTCTGAGTAGATTTTCGTTGTCCTATCGGTGATTGATGAATTGCTATGATTGGTTTAATTTGCTTGTGGTTATGTTGCTGTCCTTTGGTGCCCATCATATGAGCGCATGCATGGATCACACCATAGGGTTAGTTGTTTGTTGATAGGACAATGTATTGGAGGGCAAGAGTGACAGAAGCTTCAACCTAGCATAGAAATTGATGCATACGGGATTGAAGGGGGACCAATATATCTTAATGCTATGGTTGGGTTTTACCTTAATGAACGTTAGTAGTTGCGGATGCTTGCTAATAGTTCCAATCATAAGTGAATAGAATTCCAAGTCAGGGATGACATGCTAGCAGTGGCCTTTCCCACATAAAACTTGCTATCGGTCTAGTAAAGTAGTCAATTGCTTAGGGACAATTTCACAACTCCTACTACCACTTTTCCACACTCGCTATATTTACTTTATTGCATATTTATCTAAACAGCCCCTACTTTTTATTTACGTGCTCTTTATTATCTTGCAAACCTATCCTATCACACCTACAAAGTACTTCTAGTTTCATACTTGTTCTAGGTAAAGCGAACACTAAGCGTGCGTAGAGTCGTATCAGTGGCAGATAGGGCTTGAGAGAATATTTGTTCTACCTTTAGCTCCTCGTTGGGTTCGACACTCTTACTTATCGAAAGAGGCTACAACTATCCCGTATACTTGCGGGTTATCATGGCCCCACCCGGTGGACCCCCGGACACCTTTCGGTGGTCCCGGTACAATACCGATAACCCCCGAAACTATTCCGGTGACTGAAACTGAACTTCCCATATATAAATCTTTACCTCCGGACCATTCCGGAACTCCTCATGACGGCCATGATATCATCCGTGACTCCGAACAACCTTGGGTAACCACATACTATTTCCCATAACAACTCTAGCGTCACCGAACCTTAAGTGTTTAGACCCTACGGGTTCGGGAACCATGCAGACATCACCGAGACATCTCTCCGGCCAATAACCAACAGCGGGATATGGATACCCATGTTGGCTCCCACATGTTCCATGATGATCTCATCG
The DNA here is from genome assembly GCF_002162155.2 of Triticum dicoccoides. Taxonomy (NCBI): domain Eukaryota; kingdom Viridiplantae; phylum Streptophyta; class Magnoliopsida; order Poales; family Poaceae; genus Triticum; species Triticum dicoccoides. Next base: position 569,464,546 of record NC_041389.1, on the reverse strand, counting down.
GATGAACCACGATGTCGGGGATTCAATCAATCCCGTATACAATTCCCTTTGTCAACCAGTATGTTACTTGCCCGAGATTCGATCGTCGGTATCCCAATACCTCATTCAATCTCGTTACTGACAAGTCTCTTTACTCGTTCCATAACGCATGATCCTGTGACTAACAACCTAGTCACATTGAGCTCATTATGATGATGCATTACCGAGTGGGCCCAGAGATACCTCTCCGTCATACGGAGTGACAAATCACAGTCTCGATTCGTGCCAACCCAACAGACACTTTTGGAGATACCTGTAGTGCACCTTTATAGCCACCCAATTATGTTGTGACGTTCGGTACACCCAAAGCATTCCTACGGTATCCGGGAGTTGCACAATCTCATGGTCTAAGGAAATGATACTTGACATTAGAAAAGCTCTTAGCAAACGAACTACATGATCTTGTGCTATGCTTAGGATTGTGTCTTGTCCATCACATCATTCTCCTAATGATGTGATCCCATTATCAACGACATCCAATGTCCATGGTCAGGAAACCACAACCATCTATTGATCAGCGAGCTAGTCAACTAGAGGCTTACTACGGACATATTACGGCCTATGTATTCACACATGTATTACGGTTTCCGGTCAATACAATTATAGCATGAACAACAGACAATTATCATGAACAAGGAAATATAATAATAACCATTTTATTATTGCCTCTAGGGCATATTTCCAACAGTCTCCCACTTGCACTAGAGTCAATAATCTAGTTACATTGTGATGAATCAAACACCATAGATTTCTGGTGTTGATCATGTTTTGCTCGTGAAAGAGGTTTAGTCAACGGATGTGCAACATTCAAATCCATATGCACTTTACAAATATCTATATCTCCATCTTGAACGTTTTCACGAATGGAGTTGAAGTGATGCTTGATATGCCTGGTCTTCTTGTGAAACCTGGGCTCCTTGGCAAGGGCAATAGCTCCACTGTTGTCACAGAAGAGAGTCATCGGGCCCGACACATTGGGAATAACTCCTAGGTCGGTAATGAACTCCTTCATCCAGATTGCTTCATGTGCTGCCTCCGAGGCTGCCATGTACTCCGCTTCACATGTAGATCCCACCATGACGCTTTTCTTGCAACTGCACCAGCTGACTGCCCCACCATTCAAAATGTACACGTATCCGGTTTGTGACTTGGAGTCATCCAGATCTGTGTCGAAGCTAGCATCAACGTAACCCTTTATGACGAGTTCTTCGCCACCTTCATAAACGAGAAACATATCCTTAGTCCTTTTCAGGTACTTCAGGATATTCTTGACCGCTGTCCAGTGTTCCATGCCGAGATTACTTTTGTACCTCCCTACCAAACTTACGGCAAGGTTCACATCAGGTCTGGTACACAGCATGGCATACATAATAGACCCTATGGCTGAGGCATAGGGGATGACACTCATCTTTTCTCTATCTTCTGCCGAGGTCGGGCATTGAGCCGTGCTCAATTTCACACCTTGCAATACAGGCAAGAACCCTTTCTTGGACTGATCCATATTGAACTTCTTCAATATCTTATCAAGGTATGTGCTTTGTGAAAGACCAATGAGGCGCCTTGATCTATCTCTATAGATCTTGATGCCTAATATGTAAGCAGCTTCTCCAAGGTCCTTCATTGAAAAACACTTATTCAAGTAGGCCTTTATGCTTTCCAAAAGTTCTATATCATTTCCCATCAATAGTATGTCAACCACATATAGTATGAGAAATGCTACAGAGCTCTCACTCACTTTCTTGTAAGCATAGGCTTCTCCATAAGTCTGCATAAACTCAAACGCTTTGATCATTTCATTAAAGCAAATGTTCCAACTCCGAGATGCTTGCACCAGCCCATAGATGGAGCACTGGAGCTTGCACACCTTTTCAGCATTCTTAGGATCGACAAAACCTTCTGGCTGCATCATATACAATTCTTCCTTAAGGAAACCGTTAAGGAATGCCGTTTTGACGTCCATTTGCCATATCCCATAATCATAGACGGACTTCAGCTTCGCTACGGGTGAGAAAGTCTCATCGTACTCAACCCCTTGAACTTGTCGATAGCCCTTAGCGATAAGCCGAGCCTTATAGACGGTCACATTACCATCCGCGTCAGTCTTCTTCTTAAAGATCCATTTATTTTCTATGGCTTGCCGATCAACAGGCAAGTCTGTCAATGTCCATACTTTATTTTCATACATGGATCCTATCTCAGATTTCATGGCTTCAAGCCATTTGTTGGAATCCGGGCCCGCCATCACTTCTTCATAGTTCGAAGGTTCACCGTTGTCTAACAACATGATTTCCAGGACAGGGTTGCCATACCATTCTGGTGTGGAATGTGTCCTTGTGGACCTACAAAGTTTAGTAGTAACTTGATCTGAAGTTTCATGATCATCATCATTAACTTCCTCTCTAGTCGGTGCAGGCACCATAGAAACATCTTCCTGAGCTGCGCTACTTTCCAGTTCAAGGGGCAGTACTTCATCAAGTTCTACTTTACTCCCACTTACTTCTTTCGAGAGAAACTCTTTCTCCAGAAAGGATCCATTCTTGGCAACAAAGATCTTGCCTTCGGATCTGAGGTAGAAGGTGTATCCAATGGTTTCCTTAGGGTATTCTATTAAGACGCATATTTCCGACTTGGGTTCGAGCTTTTCAGGTTGAAGTTTCTTGACATAAGCATCACATCCGCAAACTTTTAGAAACAACAAGTTAGGTTTCTTCCCAAACCATAATTCATACGGTGTCGTCTCAACGGGTTTAGACGATGCCCTATTTAAAGTGAATGCGGTTGTCTCTAAAGCATAACCCCAAAATGATAGCGGTAAATTGGTAAGAGACATCATAGACCGCACCATATCTAATAGAATGCGATTACGACATTCGGACACACCATTACGCTGAGGTGCTCCAAGCGGCATGAGTTGTGAAACAATTCCACATTTCCTTAAGTGCGTACCAAACTCGTGACTCAAATATTCTCCTCCATGATCTGATCGTAAGAACTTTATTTTCCTGTCACGTTGATTCTCTACCTCACTCTAAAATTCCTTGAACTTTTGAAAGGTCTCAGGCTTGTGTTTCATTAAGTAAATATACAAATATCTACTTAAGTCATCAGTGAGGGTGAGAACATAACGATAGCCACCGCGAGCCTCAATGCTCATTGGTCCACACACATCAGTATGTATTATTTCCAACAAGTTGGTCGCTCGCTCTATTGTTCCGGAGAACGGAGTCTTGGTCATTTTGCCCATGAGGCATGGTTCGCACTTGTCAAATGATTCATAATCAAGAGACTCCAAAAGTCCATCTGCATGGAGTTTTCATGCGTTTGACACCAATGTGACCAAGGCGGCAGTGCCACAAGTATGTGGGACTATCATTATCAACCTTACATCTTTTGGTATTCACACTATGAATATGTGTAACATCACGTTCGAGATTCAATAAAAATAAACCATTGACCAGCGGGGCATGACCATAAAACATATCTCTCATATAAATAGAATAACCATTATTCTCGGATTTAAATGAGTAGCCATCTCACATTAAGCGAGATCTAGATACAATGTTCATGCTCAAAGCTGGTACTAAATAACAATTATTGAGGTTTAAACTAATCCCATAGGTAGATGTAGAGGTAGCGTGCCGACGATGATCACATCGACCTTGGAACCATTTCCGACGTGCATCGTCACCTCGTCCTTCGCGAGTCTCCGCTTATTCTGCATCTCCTGTTTTGAGTTACAAATATGAGCAACCGCACCGGTATCAAATACCCAGGAGCTACTACGAGCGCTGGTAAGGTACACATCAATAACATGTATATCACGTATACCTTGGGTGTTGCCGGCCTTCTTATCCGCTAAGTAGTTGGGGCAGTTCCGCTTCTAGTGACCATTTCCCTTGCAATAAAAGCACTGAGTCTCGGGCTTGGGGTCCATTGTTTGGCTTCTTCCCGGCAACTGATTTACCGGGCGCGGCAACTCCCTTGCCGTCCTTCTTGAAGTTCTTTTTACCCTTGCCTTTCTTGAAACTAGTGGTCTTATTCACCATCAACACTTGATGTTCCTTTTTGATTTCCACCTCCGCTGATTTCAGCATTGAATATAACTCAGGAATGGACTTCTCCATCCCTTGCATATTGTAGTTCATCACAAAGCTCTTGTAGCTAGGTGGGAGCGACTGGAGGATCCTGTCAATGACCGAGTCATCTGGAAGATTAACTCCCAGCAGAGACAACCGGTTGTGCAACCCAGACATAGTGAGTATATGCTCGCCGACAAAACTATTTTCCTCCATCTTACAACTATAGAACTTGTCGGAGACTTCATATCTCTCGACCCGGGCATGAGATTGGAAAACCATTTTCAGCTCTTGGAACATCTCATATGCTTCGTGCTGCTCAAAACGCTTTTGGAGCCCCGGTTCTAAGTTGTAAAGCATGCCGCACTGAACCAGGGAGTAATCATCACTGCGCGACTGCCAGTCATTCATAACGTCTTGAGTTCCTGGGAAAATGGGTGCGTCACTAGGGGTGCTTCAATGACATATGCTTTCTTGGCAGCTATGAGGATGACCCTCAAGTTTCGGACCTAGTCCGTATAGTTGCTACCATCGTCTTTCAGCTTGGTTTTCTCTAGGAACGCGTTGAAGTTGAGGGCAACATTAGCGTGGGCCATTTGATCTACAAGACATATTGTAAAGATATTTTAGACTATGTTCATGATAATTAAGTTCATCTAATCAAATTATTTAATGAACTCCCACTCAGATAGACATCCCTCTAGTCATCTAAGTGATACATGATCCGAATCAACTAGGCCGTGTCCGATCATCACGTGAGACGGACTAGTCATCATCGGTGAACATCTCCATGTTGATCGTATCTGCTATACGACTCATGTTTGACCTTTCGGTCTCTTGTGTTCCAAGGCCATGTCTGTACATGCTAGGCTCATCAAGTCAACCTAAGTGTTTTGCATGTGTAAATCTGGCTTACACCCGTTGTATGCGAACGTTAGAATCTATCACACCCGATCATCACGTGGTGCTTCGAAACAATGAACTTTCGCAATGGTGCACAGTTAGGGGGAACAATTTCTTGAAATTTTAGTGAGGGATCATCTTATTTTTGCTACCGTCGTTCTAATCAAATAAGATGTAAACATGACAAACATCACATGCAAATCATAAAGTGACATGATATGGCCAATATCATCTTGCGCCTTTGATCTCCATCTTCGAGGCGCGGCATGATCACCTTCGTCACCGGCATGACACCACGATCTCCATCATCGTGTCTTCATGAAGTTGTCTTGCCAACTATTACTTCTACTACTATGGCTAGCGGTTAGCAATAAAGTAAAGTAATTACATGGCGTTTACATTGACACGCAGGTCATACAATAAATTAAGACAACTCCTATGGCTCCTACCGATTGTCATACTCATCGACATGCAAGTCGTGATTCCTATTACAAGAACATGATCAATCTCATACATCACATATGTCATTCATCACATCCTTTTGGCCATATCACATCACATAGCATACCCTGCAAAAACAAGTTAGACGTCTTCTAATTGTTGTTGCATGTTTTACGTGGCTGCTATGGGTTTCTAGCAAGAACATTTCTTACTACGCAAAAGCCACAACGGTGATATGCCAATTGCTATTTACCCTCCATAAGGACCCTTTTCATCGAATCCGATCAGACTAAGGTGGGAGAGACAGACACCCGCTAGCCACCTTATGCAATAAGTGCATGTCAGTCGGTGGAACCTGTCTCACGTAAGCGTACATGTAAGGTCGGTCCGGGCCGCTTCATCCCACAATGCCGCCGAATCAAGATAAGACTAGTAACGGTAAGCAAATTAAACAAATCATCGCCCACAACTACTTTGAGTTCTACTCATGCATAGAATCTATGCATAGACCTAGCTCATGATGCCACTGTTGGGGAATGTAGCAATAATTCAAAATTTTCCTACGTATCACCAAGATCAATTTAGGAGATTCTAGCAACAAGAGAGAGAGGGAGTGCATCTTCATACCTTTGAAGATCGCTAAGCGGAAGCGTTACAAGAACGCGAATGATGGAGTCATACTCGCGGCGATTCAAATCGCGGAAGATCCGATCTAGCACCGAACGGATGGTGCCTCCGCGTTCAACACATGTACAGCCCTATGACGTCTCCTCCTTCTTGATCCATCAAGGGGAGAGGAGAAGTTGAGGGAGAGCTTCGGCAGCACGATGGCGTGGCGGTGGAGCTTGTGGTATTTCTGCAGGGCTTCGCCAAGCTCTACGGAGGAGGAGAAGGTGTTGGGGAGGGAGGGGTTGTGCCAGGGGAAGGGGTGCGGCAATCCTCCCCCCACTATTTATAGGGGAAGGGGAGAGGGGTCCGGCCCCCTTAGATCCCATCTAGGGGGGGGCAAGGGGGGGAGCTTGCCCCCCCAAGTTTCGTGGGAGGCGCCCCCACCCCCTAGGGTTTTCAACCCTAGGTGCCTTGGGCCCTTGGGGGGGGGGGCGCACCAGCCCACCGGGGGCTGGTTCCCACCCTTTGTTCAGCCCACTAAGTCCCCCGGGGCAGGTGGCCCCACCCGGTGGACCCCTGGACACCTTTCGGTGGTCCTGGTACAATACCGATAACCCCCAAAACTATTCCGGTGACTAAAACTGAACTTCCCGTATATAAATCTTTACCTCCAGACCATTCCGTAACTCCTCATAACGGCTGTGATCTCATCCGGGACTCCGAACATCCTTCGGTAACCACATACTATTTCCCATAACAACTCTAGCGTCACCAAACCTTAAGTGTTTAGACCCTATGGGTTCGGGAACCATGCAGACATGACCGAGACATCTCTCCGGCCAATAACCAACAGCGGGATATGGATACCCATGTTGTCTCCCACATGTTCCATGATGATCTCATCGGATGAACCACGATGTCGGGGATTCAATCAATCCCGTATACAATTCCCTTTGTCAACCGATATGTTACTTGCCAGAGATTCGATCGTCGGTATCCCAATACCTCATTCAATCTCATTACTGGCAAGTCTCTTTACTCGTTCCGTAACACATGATCCTGTGACTAACAACCTAGTCACATTGAGCTCATTATGCTGATGCATTACCGAGTGGGCCCAGAGATACCTCTCCGTCATACGGAGTGACAAATCACAGTCTCGATTCGTGCCAACCCACAGACACTTTTGGAGATACCTGTAGTGCACCTTTATAGCCACCCAGTTATGTTGTGACGTTTGGTACACCCAAAGCATTCCTACGGTATCCGGGAGTTGCACAATCTCATGGTCTAAGGAAATGATACTTGACATTAGAAAAGCTCTTAGCAAATGAACTACACGATCTTGTGCTATGCTTAGGATTGGGTCTTGTCCATCACATCATTCTCCTAATGATGTGATCCCGTTATCAACGACATCCAATGTCCATGGTCAGGAAACCACAACCATCTATTGATCAACGAGCTAGTCAACTAAGACTTACTAGGGACATATTACTGTCTATGTATTCACACATGTATTACGGTTTTCGGTCAATACAATTACAGCATGAACAACAGACAATTATCATGAACAAGGAAATATAATAATAACCATTTTATTATTGCCTCTAGGACATATTTCCAACACAAGACACAAGAGATCTGCCAAGAAATTGACAAGTACCCGAAGTGGACTTTCTACCAACCTTGTCTCCGGCATAGTCCGAATCGGAGTAGCCAACAAGATCAAAAGAAGACCTCTTTGGATACCAAGTGCCAAAATTTGGTGTATGCATTAAGTATCTCACTATCCTTTTCACAGCCTTAAGATGACATTCTTTAGGGGCCGCTTGATATCATGCGCACATGCACACACTTAGCATAATACCGGGACGAGAGGCACATAGATATAGCAATGAACCAATCATAGAGCAGTAAACTTTTTGATCAACGGGTTCACCATCTTTAGTCAAGTCAAGATGTCCACTAGTAGGCATGGGTGTATTCATAACTTTGCATTCTTGCATATTGAACTTATTGAATAAGTCCTTGGTGTACTTTGTTTGAGAGACAAAGGTACCTTCCATAGTTTGCTTGATTTGCAAACCAAGAAAGAATTTGAGTTCACTCATCATGGACATCTCAAACTTCTTCGACATTAGCTTTCCAAACTTCTCACTAAAATGAGGGTTAGTTGAACCAAATATAATATCATCAACATAAATTTGGCGCACAAATAATTCTCCATTAACCCTTTTAGTGAAGAGAGTAGAATCAATTTTTTTTGATCTCAAAGCCTTTTTCAATAAGGAACTTGGTCAAGCATTTATACCACGCTCTAGGAGCTTGTTTGAGACCATAAAGGGCTTTGTGAAGTTTGTACACATGATCGGGTTTCTTAGGATTAATAAAGTCGGGAGGTTGTTTAACATGAACTTCCTCCTCAATTTCACCATTTAGAAAATCACTTTTAATGTCCATTTGGTACAAGGTGATATCATGGTGATTAGCATAGGCAAGTAATATGCGAATGGACTCAAGTCTAGCAACGGGGGCATATGTCTCACCATAGTCCATACCTTCGACTTGAGTGTAGCCTTGGGCGACGAGACGTGCTTTGTTGCGAACTACTTGTCCATCTTCATCTTGCTTGTTGTGACACACCCATTTGGTACCGATGATGTTGTGGTTGTTGTCGGGCTTCTCGACCAATGTCCACACTTGGTTTCTCTCAAAGTTGTGTAGCTCTTCATGCATGGCATTTATCCAATCCGGATCTTCCAATGCTTCTTCAACCTTTGTGGGTTCAATGCTAGAGATGAATGAATAATGTTCACAAAAATTAGCCAAACGAGTTTTAGAGCGAGTGATTCTCCCGGTTTGGATATCATTGTAGATTTGCTTGACGGGATGGTCTCTGGCGTCTCTTGCTCGAACTCGTGAGAGCTTTTGTTTTGGTCAGGGTGGAACATCTTCTTCATCATCTTGTTCTTCTTCTTGGCCTTCTTCATTGTTGACGTTGTCGTTCTCTTGTCGTGGTGGAGAAGGAGGTTGATGAGGTTCATCTTGGTGTACTTCCTCATTTTCTTCATCTTGGTGTGTCCCACTTGTGGATGCTTCCATATCAACTCTTGGTTCACCTTGTCGTGAGGTAGAAGCTTCCACTTGGATGGACGAGGTACTCTCCTTCACCTCCATTGGATGGATCTTGCCAATAGACAAATCCTGGATTGCTTCCGAAGGGTCTTTGTCTCCTACATCAATTGGCAATTGCTCTACTTGCGAGCCGTTAGATTCATCAAACTTCACATCTACCGTCTCTTCAACCTTTCGGGTGAAGTTGTTGTAGACACGGTAAGTGTGAGAGTTTGAGCCATAACCAAGTAGGAAACCTTCATGAGATTTGGGAGCAAATTTAGAGCGACGATGCTTATCAAGAATGTGGCACTTTGAGCCGAATACCCGAAAGTATCCAACTTGGGGTTTGTTACCGGTGAGGAGCTCGTATGCCGTCTTGCCGAGTAGCTTGTGAAGATATAGACGATTCGTTGCATGACAAGCTGTCTCAACCGCTTCTGCCCAAAAGTGTTTTAGTGTCTTGTATTCATTAAGCAGCGTTCTCGCCATTTCGATGAGCGTCCGGTTCTTCCTCTCAACAACTCCATTTTGTTGAGGTGTGTACGTAGCCGAGAACTCATGTGATATCCCTTCTTCGTCAAGAAAGGTGTACACATTGGAGTTCTTGAACTTCGTTCCGTTGTCACTGTGAACCTTCTTGATCTTCACTTCAAATTGATTTTGGGCCTTCCTAGCGAAGTTCTTGAAGATCTTTTGGACCTGCAATTTATCATCAAGAAACAACACCCACGTAAATCTTAAAAAATCATCAACGATGACTAGTCCAAGCGAGTTACCACCGAGAGTTTTGTAAGCATTGGGACCAAAGAGATCCATATGAAGTAGCTCGAGCGGTCTTCTCGTGGTCATGATATTCTTCACGGGGTGGCTTCCTCCAACCTGTTTTCCTGCTTGACAAGCACTACAAAGGCTATCCTTATCAAATATAACATCTTTTATTCCAATGATATGATCACCTTTAATAAGCTTATCAAGATTTCACATGCTCACATGACCTAACCTTCTATGCCACAACCAACCTTTAGAAGATTTAGCAATTAAGCAAGTTCTAGGTTGAGCCTTTTTTAGTGAAATCAACAATGTATAGATCACCTCTACCTATGCGGGTAAAGACCATTTTATGATTATCTCTTCAAAACACTTGGAAATCTACTTTACTAAATAGGACATTGAAACCGAAATCAGCAAGTCTAGATACAAAAAGTAAATTATAGCCAAGAGATTCGACGAGCATGACATTTTGTACGGAGCTATCATGTGAGATGGGCACCTTACCCTTTGAGTTATCACCAAAAGTGACATACTTTCGTGGGTTGTCGTTTTCAGCAAGCTCACGAAACATATCCTTGTCTCCGGTCATGTGATCGGTACATCCACTATCAAGGACCCATTCCTTTCCTCCTGCCATGTAGCCGCGAAGATGATCCATAAGACCAAAGTGTCTCATTGCATCACCAAGATCATAGTCACTATCATCATCCTCATCATAGTATCCATGTTCAACATCGTCATGTGATGGATCAATTCCTAGAGAGAGTGATTCATTAGATAAATGATCATGACAATAATCATCTTTATGAAATCTAATGGCTTCGGAGATAATATTGCTAATGATTCCAACATCTCCTTTGGCACGCATAAGGTCACGAAGCACAAACATAAAATCATCAAACTTAGGATCACTAGTACTCAATTTATTCATGGCAATTGACTTATGAAGAATCTCATCTAGATTTTGCAAGGAATATTTAGGAAATCGTTCCTCAAGAAATCTCCATATAGTATAAGCACAATCAAGAGTAGGCAAGTGACCAAATTTCTAAGCAAACCTCTAATGATAAGATTCATAGTTCTAAGATTGTGAATCATGTCAAGATCCTCATCGGGAGTGGGATGCAAAGGATCAACAGGGCGAGCACAAGGGTTGGTAATGTACTTGCTCAAATGATATTCATTGAATATCTCAAGCATCTCATTTTTCCACTCATGAAAGTACTCTCCATCAAGTATAGGCACTCTATATCTAAGACTCCCCAACGTAGACTTATCCATCTTCCTCCAATAGTGATTAAACTAAAGCAAGGGAGACCAAAGCTCTGATACCAATTGAGAGGATCGAGAAGAGGTGTCTAGAGGGGGGGGGGTGAATAGACTCTCAACCAAGAAAACTAGCAATTTTTAAGTTCTTCAAGTTGAGGTGGAGTTTAAGCACAAGTTTAAACATTCACAATACATATCAAGCAAGCATGACAAGAGTATATGAGCAGCGAAAAGTAAAGCATGCAAATTGCAAGAATGTAAAGTGATGAGATTGGAGTGTGCAAACGCAACTGAAGACACAGAGATATTTGGCGTGGTACCGGTAGGTGGTGCTATCGTACATCCACGTTGATGGAGACTTCAACCCATGAAGGGTAACGGCTGTGCGAGTCCACGGAGGGCTCCACCCATGAAGGGTCCATGAAGAAGCAACCTTGTCTATCCCACCATGGCCATCGCCCACGAAGGACTTGCCTCACTACGGTAGATCTTCACGAAGTAGGTGATCTCGTTGCCCGTACAAACTCCTTGGTTCAACTCCACAATCTTGACGGAGGCTCCCAAGTGACACTTAACCAATCTAGGAGACACCACTCTCCAAAAGGTAATAGATGGTGTGTTGATGATGAAATCCTTGGTCTTGTGCTTCAAATGATAGTCTCCCCAGCACTCAAGTCTCTCTCACAAGATTGGATTTGGTGGATAGATGATTTGAGTGGAAAGCAACTTGGGGAAGGCTAGAGATCAAGATTTATGTGGTTGGAATGGAATATCTTGACCTCAACACATGAGTAGGTGGTTCTCTCTCAGAAAATGAATGCTGGAAGTGTAGGCACGTTCTGATGGCTTTCTCCACGAATGAAGAGAGGGTGGAGGGGAATATATAGCCTCCACACAAAATCTAACTGTTACACACAGTTTACCAAACACGGTGAGACCGAATCAGAAAACTCGGTCAGACCGATTTAGTTTATAATGTGACGGCTAGGCATTTCGGTGGGACCGATATGATCAACTCGGTAGGATCGATGTGCTAGGGTTAGGGTAAAACCTCATCTCGGTTTGACCGATTACACAAACTCGATGAGACCGATTTTGGTAATAAGCGAAATAGAGAGTTGGTCAGGCAAACTCCGTGGGACCGATTACATATCTCGGTGAGACCGAAATTATTGCAATAGGCAACAAAGAGTTTGCAAGCCCATCTCGGTGAGACCGAGATCCCATCGGTGAGACCGAATCGATTAGGGTTTCTGGCAGTGGCTATGTCAAATGAACTTGGTGGCACCGGATAGATCAAATCGGTGGGGGCCGAGTTTGACTTTTGGTTTGGGACATATGTGGATATGAGAAAGTGGTTGAGGGCTTTGGAGCATATCACTAAGTACTTTGAGCAACCAAGCCATTAAGCAACACCTCATCCCCTTTTAATAGTATTGGCTTTCCTATGGACTCAATGTGATCTTGGATCACTAAAATAGAATGTAGAGTCCTAAGCTTTGAGCTTGAGCCAATCCTTTGTCCTTAGCATCTTGAAGGGATTCCACATCCTCTTGTCCATGCCACTCCACTGTTGGACTTATCTGAAATATACTAGATAAAAGTATTAGTCCAACAAGAGATATGTTGACATTAATCACCAAAATCACCTAGGGAGCACTTGTGCTTTTAGTAGGAGCAGCAGTAGTACAACCTATAGCTCCTGAAGTAGCACCAACTGGCGGAGGGCTAAATCATTGACGAGCACACAAGCGAGGAGGTGATGGCCCCCATGGCCACGCTGAACCCAAACTCCGTTGCGGAGCAGCAAGTGTTCTACGAGGCTGCGCATGCTCAAGGCGTCGCTCAAAACATAGAGGCGGCGGAGCCGGACGTGATGTGGTTGCACACGCATTAGCGACACAGGCGGTCGAGGACGAGAAGGTGCATGTCCAACGCGCCACCGATCAACTTTCGGGGGCGCATGTGGTAGGTGGACAGTGACAGACCATCCACGTCCATCATCAACCTCACGTCCACTGACACTAGCGACAGACAGGTCGCGGACTCCTCCTAGGATGAGTAGGGCATGGGAGGCGGCAAGGCAATTGTGTCCCAAATGGGCCAGCCCGTCTCCCATGTTCTACCCTTCCTCGCCGGAGACTCCACCTTCACTTCACAGGTCTTGAACCCCACCGTCGCTCATGGAGACGATAGATGGAGGATGTAGTGACCGATGCGGAATACAAAGGAAGTGGACGACGGCTGTGCCGTAGGATATGATTAGGTCCGGCTGCTTTTTCTAATGAAAATTGTCCAAATTGCAGTGAATGTGCTCCGGTTTTATATGAAAATTAGCCAATTTGCATGAAATTCGCGCAGTCTGTTGAAACCATGTTTGAATTGTATGCGGTGGCCGGCGCCGCATCCATGTATGCGGACTGGTCCCCCAATCTCCACGGACGGATGCGGGAGGAAATTTAGGGGTCACCGTTGGAGATGCCCTTAGAGAGTCTACAATCGGTCCCTCATATCCTCGGTCAGGAGGATAACCTGGACAAGAGAAAAAAGCAAAAAGGTGACTGTATCGCCCCCTCCCCCCCACCTTGTCTCCATATGCCGAGCTATCCGCAAATCCTCATATCCAACCCATATCAAGGAGGATATGAGGGCTCGCAGACATGTCTGGTCGGTCCGACACGTAGGATGCTGCCCACCTCTGACCACCTTTTCTCTTTCTTTATTCTTTCTCTTTTTCTCTCCCTCCATTCTGATCAATCATATGCATGTGACTAGACAATCTAAGAACAAAGTGGGGGACATGGCTGCATGCATACATAAATAGTGCATGGGAGGCAGCGAACAGGTCGCGGACTTCGACGAGGAGTAGTGCGTGGGAGGCGTAAGGGGCCCCGACTCCAGGTGGGTCTGTCTGTGTGCTATTCTTCCTCGCCAGCATCCGCACCTTCACTTCACGGGTCTCATCGCCGTCCAACATGGACACAACCAATGTTGGAGGGTAACAAGGACTTGGAGGACGGCCGCCATCATAAGAATTAGAGCAAGGACCGGGCGCTTTTTTCTAAAGAAATATGCGAAAATGTAATGAATGTGCTTCGGTTTGGATGAAAAACATCTGGTTTGCATGTAATTCTTCTGATTTGTTGAAATCCGGTTTGATATGTATGTCGGCACGCTTGGATGGCATGCTCCCGCATCACTATCCGCAGATTGGTTCCCACCGGTTTGCGGACGATACAATGTTCGATTTGAGGGTTAGCGTTGGGGTTACCACCCCGCAAAAATAATAATATAAACCCACTCATAAAATCATAGTGAAAATCGTACAACCATGTTTAAAAAAGAACTACAAATTTTCACTTCCCACTTTTTTTTGAGGGGCACTTCCAACCTTTTGTGTAATATATGACCATTTGGGGCATTTTATGTGACCAGTGCCAAATTTGCACAGTCGGAAAAGAAAATCCTTGTACGTGTGGACGCCCATTCGACAACGAACCACGCTCCTGCACAAGAGAGCGTGACGCGTCCGCAATTAGACACGCCTAATTAAGCGAAGCTTCCGAATTAATCAGATAGACAATTTTCAAGGGCACCAACTAAGCTGAGGAAGGCCGACATAGGAAGGCATGCCCGTTTGCCATGCATGATGCCGACCCTGAGAAGGACGTGACACCACACGCGTCGCGCGGGGATTGGCGCACCCGTAAAAATTCCCACGTTCGAGCCCGGTCAAATTGAAACCGACACGGGCTTTTCCTTGAGCCTCGCTGCTACCAGACAGATGGGCGTCGAGCAGCGGCCAAAAACGGCAAAGCGCAGCGGGCGTCCGCCTCTGATGTGCGGCCGCCCTCGACGACGACGACGACGTCACTGTACTAGTGCTACACTTGGAAACATGCTTTCTCTTCCATTTGTATATCGTGGAGAAAAGCTGCCGGGACGCGTGTGGCGCTGCAATTGGTCGCCGGGTGGTGACGTGGCGCCCTGGACCAGCGGCTGACGGCGTGGGCTGGGGGCACGTGCCGTGCGCCCATTCGCCGCCTGGGCGGGCGCGTGCCGTGCTCTGCATGTTAAATCTGCTGCTCCCGTCTCGCCGGTCGTTTTCCATGGCGGATGGATCAAGTTACAGTACATTCCGCGTCGGGATCGGAATGAAAGAAGAAGAAAAGAAAACAATTCGTTCTATTTTATCCGGATCGGCCTTGGACCACTTTATCGCGATCGAATTATAACTAATTGTCGTTTATATTTTGCATGATGGCCTTGGACTCGCACGTCAGTGTTGTCGATGCACTGCACTGCAGCACGCCGTTGCTATCAGGCGCATGTGTCGACGGCACATTTTTCGTCCGGGTTTCGCTCGGCGGCCATGGATTTCGGAGTCCTCCGGGGTCTGAAATATCTTCTTCCTGCTTCGCCATGTGCATGCGTCTGAACGGACTGTTTACCCGGGTCAATCAACGACTGGTATAGTGCTAGTACGTGACAGGAAACTGTACAATGGGCCGGTGACGTGAGACACAGATTTGTCCTCCGCGGAAGGCGGAAACGAACAAAGCAAACAAACGGTTTCGTGCTAGCAGACCCAAGCTAGAGGCGAAACGTGCTCGCAATTCGCAGGTGGGTTTTCTTCTTCTTCTTCTTCTTCTTCGTCCATCTTTTTTCCGTTTTCTTCTTGTGTTGGTCCGCGCTGTGCTGTGCATGCATGAGTGGCACGGCAAGCAGTGAAGGCGGTAGATGGGTTCTCCTCTCGTCTCCTCTGCTCTCCTGTGCTCAGGTGAGGTCAACGTCGCACGTAACATGCGCACCACGGACGGCAGGTGCCCATGCTCCATTGGCGCTCGCCGCCACTGGCAACAGCGACGCCGCCGCCCACGCCTTCTCCCGCTCCCTCTCCCTCTGTCTGTACGTGCGCTTTTCTGATCAACGCTTTCTTTTTTTTCTGATCAACGCTTTCTTGACATCAATTCAGCGACGAGTTTCTTCTTCTTCTTTTAGATAAATGATCTCAAGATCTCTCTCCCTCTCTCTGCTGTTGTTGATCGCGTACGTTAACTATACTCTAATCAGGCGTCCTTTTGTCCTAACTAACACAACTGATTAACGACGGTCGACGCTCCTCTTTATATTAATGGAAAAAAGGTGCCTTGGTCGGCGAATTCTTTTCCATACTTTCCAGGGCCAGTCATTTTCCATGTCCCCGCTAACTGCAACTACAACTGACCATTTTTATTTTATCTTTTCATTGAAGCTCAACTGACTGACCCGATTAGTTGATAAACTTAGTCTCGGAGCCAGAGGAAAAGAGATGATGGAAGAGCTGCACGCTACCTGCTTACGTTTCACGCTCCAATTGGCCATGCACCAACTAGCTAGCTGGCTAGCTAGTAGAACAGGACATAATGCTCGCACTTTCTCTAAAATGATTTTATTACTCTAGTTTTTTTAGGGAAATGGTTTTGTTAGTTAGTATAATATGGAGTTTCCCTAAAAAAAGTATGATACGGAGTACATAATTAATAATTTTATTTTATTAGTTAGGTGTTTTAGGAAAATTTGAGCTAGTTTCTCAATGTAATAGAATGGTTGTGTGCATCATATGATGTGGAGGCTGGGTATTCCCCCCCTTTTTAGAAAAAAACCCTAAATCCAGTTAAAAGAATGGCAGTGCAATAGCCCTGTGCACGTCGATCGCTTGAGTATAAAAGTTTGCACCACATTTCTGGATCCTAAAAGATTTACAGAAGTAGAAAATGCATGGCCAGCCACCTGCTGACCGGTAGTTGGATGGCATAACCTCGACGGCCATACACGTGTTAAGCCTATCTCACTCGCCAAGTAGGTTTGGCCACAAACCTCTCAAAAATAAATATTTTCGTTTATATATACTTTGTTGGTTGATTCCGTTAGCCATCTCTGTTGCACTTTGGCACTCGCCGGATCGCTATTGGCGCAGATGCTTCTAGCTTTGTAACAATTATTTTTCTTCAATCATTTTTGCGGGCCCGGCCCGCCTGATCTCTATACTGCTTCGTGTAGCTCGCCTACCGTCGCCGTTTAGTGGCTAGGATGTCAGGTCATCCGACTAATGATGTCTGGAATTGACCGGAAATAGTGCCGCTCTATGCGTGCGGCTGCACTCCATCAAATCCCATGGACCATAGAGCTCCCGATCCACCTAATTCGTATAGAAAACTAAGCTCACTGTACTTGCTCCAGCTAAAAAAACAACGGAGTTTTCAAATGCCAAAGGTGTTGTTTATATCACGTCCGCAAGTTAGACAACCCTTGACTCCCTCTGCCTAAATCAATCACATCCACTCGTTTCTCAACCAGTAGTTCACTTGAAAGCTTGATCGATACATGTTGTAGTCTCCGGTGCAAGTGTGCATTCGCTCTAACTAACCGATCAGACAATATATGGCATGATAAGATCTCTAGCTAGCTGGTGAGCTAGACAGTCACTAATGCACCCGTCAATTCCCCAGCATAATGGAGCAAAGCTAAGCTTAGCAAGTTGCAAGTTCCCAGTGGGGATGATTATCACGTCTACCGCCCGTGCGTGCAATACCATGAACCACAGCGGTGGCGTATGCACCACAAGCACCCGTCGACGTAGGGTAACGTACGTACTAGTGCAGCGATGCTAGGCTACTACATCCCACATGTTCCTCCTCGTTGATTGTGGGGTGGAGAACGGAGGAGAGGACGAGCTCATGTAAGTGGAATGTACATGCTCCCGGCCCCTGATCGGCGAGAGTGGAAACACGACGTGGCGAATTGGAGCGTGAAATTCGCTGTTGCGGATGCAATGCTGCCTGAATCTTGTCTGGGCTTTTCCTGGCACGTCCCGATAGCAACAGAGTTCGTATGGCTGCAGCAGGTAAAGGAAGAACGAAGATAGGACGAAATGATGGGTGCACCATCAATCACCATGTGCATGTGCGCGAGAAAATTGATCTGATAATACGATCATAAGAGCATCTCTAGCCCTGCCCCCCTATGATCGTTTAATCCCTTACGAAATTCGTTTGGGGAAGTAATCTCCACTTAGGTCTCCACTTACATACTTATATATACCTTTACTGCCAAACTTTTTATAGTTATCACTTAACACCTTCGCCACCGCTCCTCCTGGCTTCGGGTGAAGTCCGTGTGGCCGGCGGCGGCCGGCGCCTTCTCGCGGTGGCGCCGGGTTCATCGGGCAGCGGATTCAGGGGCCCGACCGGCGGCGGTGCGTAGCAATTGCTCGTGGGGTGCATGTAGCGACCTTTGGCGGTGTGGCTGCTTGGCTGCATCAGGTGTGGGACGTGGGCGGGGTGGGCGCGTTTTTGGCGGTGTTTGTGCCAGATCTGGCTGATGAGGGGTGGCTGGAGTCCCTCTGTCGACGTTCTGGGGGCTGCGTACGCCTTCACGGCGTGGCTCTGCGCGGATCTAGTCAGTAGCGGGGTCGTGGTGACGTGGCTGCTAGTGAAAATGGTGAAGACTTCAATTGTGGCGGACAATGGCGGCGTTTTTGACGTTCCGTCTTGAGGCATCGTCATTACTGTCTTCGTCACCTCACTCGAGCTATTGCGGAGAAAACTCTAGATCTGGATCTCCCGATTGGACGATGATGACGCCTTCAGTGCCGTTCTCCCTCTCGAGGGCATCGTATTGAAGCAAGTGCTGGCAGGAAGGGCCAAGAGGTGGAGCGGTGTTGTAGCTACCGCATCGACGCCTGCGAGTCTCGGCGGCATGGTGCAACGGGGTCTCAGCGATGGATGCTTAACGCGCGCAGGATGGTGGCGTTGTCTAGTGTGGTGGTGGCATCGATGGCAGGCAGACCTGTCATGGTCAATACGTCGCTCCTTTCTGACGATGGGTCGACGGAAGATGGTGGCGGCAGATTCTAGAGCGTGCGCATGCGGTGCGCAATGAGGGTCTGCAAGACCAGTTGGTGCTCCCGGCTGTTTTCGTCGGATGGCTTTGCTGCTGCAGCTTGATGAGTGGATTTTATGAGTCGTCTATCTATTTAGGCATATTTTGTTGAATGGCTTTGCTGCAGCTTGATGATGTATTTTACACACACTTTTTAGAGTGTATTTTAGTGCTAAAATCCCTCATATCATATCCTTCTAGCACTTAGTCATGTCCCCAATGCCTAGTTTTTGATTTTTACTCATTTTATCAAGTCCGTTGCATAACTTTTATTTTTTTATTTTTCCTTTTTTTTCTTCTCTATGTAGGTATGTTGGCATATTCATGGACTTGGCACATCAAAAGCATCAAGTTGGGAGTCAAATCGGAGAAGTTCGAGGCACCAGATTAAGGCCCTATTGAGTGTTTGGTGATTGAGATTTATCAAAGTTCCCAAATTGAATATCCAAAGCCACTGGTGCATCAGGTTTTTTGATACCAATCCAACGAGCCCAAGAACGTCCAAATCGGAGTTCGTATGAAGAAATGGAGAGCAAAGTACGATACCCCTCCCGGAGTCAGGAATGTTCAACAGGGTGTGGTACGAGGGCAGTCGGTCATACCGGCGCTCCTACCAGAGCCCGACAACCACAACTTTCCCGATTTTGCTTCATTTTCATTTCGTTTGTTCATACAGGATCCTTGACGATCAAGGCTTGGTTTTGTTGGGGAACGCGGTAATTTCAAAAGAATTCCTACGATCACGCAAGATCTATCTATGTGATGCATAACAACGAGAGGGGAGAGTGTGTCCACGTACCCTCGTAGACCGAAAGCGGAAGCGTTATGACAACACGGTTGATGTAGTCGTACGTCTTCACGATCCGACCGATCATAGCACCGAACGCACTGCACCTCCGTGATCAGCACACGTTCAGCTCGGGGACGTCCCTCGTACTCTTGATCCAGTTGAGGCCGAGGGAGAGTTTCGTCAGCACGATGGAGTGGTGACGGTGATGATGAAGTTACCGGCGCGGGGCTTCTCCTAAGCACTACGACGATAAGATCGAGGTGTGTAACTGTGGAGGGGGGCACCGCACACGGCTAAACAATGTCAACTTGTGTGTCCTAGGGTGCCCCCTACCCCCTTATATAAAGGAGCAAGGGGGGAGGCTGGCTGGCCCTTGGGCGCGCCAAGGAGGGGAGGAGTCCTCCTCCTAGTAGGAGTAGGACTCCCCTTTTCCTAGTCCAACTAGGAGGGGGAAGGGGGAAGGAAGGCGCCCCCTCCCCTAGTCCAATTCGAACTCCCCTTGGGGGGGGCACCTCCTCGGCTGCTGCCCTCTCTCTCCCCTAAGTCCCACTAAGGCCCAATACTTCCCAAGGGGGTTCCGGTAACCCCTCTGGCACTCCGGTTTTCTTCGAAATCACACGGAACACTTCTGGTGTCCGAATATAGTCGTCCAATATATCAATCTTTATGTCTCGACCATTTAGAGACTCCTCGTCATGTCCATGATCACATCTGGGACTCCAAATTACCTTCGATACATCAAAACACATAAACTCATAATACCAATCCTCATCGAACGTTAAGCGTGCGGACCCTACAGATTCGAGAACTATGTAGACATGAACGAGACACGTCTCCGGCCAATAACCAATAGTGGAATCTGGATGCTCATATTGGTTCCTACATATTCTACGAAGATCTTTATTGGTCAAACCGCATAACAACGTACGTTGTTCCCTTTGTCATCGGTATGTTACTTGCCCAAGATTCGATCGTCGGTATCTCAATACCTAGTTCAATCTCGTTACTGGCAAGTCTCTTTACTCGTTCCATAATACTTCATCCCGCAACTAACTCATTAGTTACAATGCTTGCAAGGCTTATAGTGATGAGTATTACCGAGAGGGCCCAGAGATACCTCTCCGAAACACAAGTGACAAATCCTAATCTCGATCTATGCCAACCCAACAAACACCTACGGAAACACCTGTAGAGCACCTTTATAATCACCCTTTTACGTTGTGACGTTTGGTAGCACACAAAGTGTTCCTCCGATATTTGGGAGTTGCATAATCTCATAGTCTGAGGAACTTTGTATAAGTCATGAAGTAAGCAGTAGCAATGAAACTAACATGATCATAATGCTAAGCTAACGGATGGGTCATGTCCAGCACATCATTCTCCTAATGATGTGATCCCGTTCATCAAATGACAACACATGTCTATGGTTAGGAAACTTAAACATCTTTGATTATCGAGCTAGTCAAGTAGAGGCATACTAGGGACTATATGTTTTGTCTATGTATTCACACATGTACTAAGTTTCCGGTTAATACAATTCTAGCATGAATAATAAACATTTATCATGAATTAAGGAAATAAATAATAACTTTATTATTTCCTCTAGGGCATATTTCCTTCAGTCTCCCACTTGCACTAGAGTCAATAATCTAGATTACATAGTAATGATTCTAACACCCATGGAGCTTTGGTGCTGATCATGTTTTGCTCGTGAGAGAGGCTTAGTCAACGGGTCTGCCACATTCAGATCCGTGTGTATTTTGCAAATATCTAGGTCCCCTTCCGACACTTGATGATGGATGGAATTGAAGCGTCTTCTTGATGTGCTTGGTTCTCTTGTGAAATTTGGATTCCTTTGCCAAGGCAATTGCACAATATTGTCACAAAAGATTTTCATTGGACCACATGCACTAGGTATGACACCTAGATCGGATATGAACTCCTTCATCCAAACTCCTTCATTTACTACTTCTGAAGCAGCAATGTACTCCGCTTCACATGTAGATCCCGCCACGACGCTCTGCTTGGAACTGCACCAACTGACAGCTCCTCCATTTAATAAAAATACGTATCTGGTCTGTGACTTAGAGTCATCCAGATCAGTGTCAAAGCTTGCATCAATGTAACCATTTATGACGAGCTCTTTTTCACCTCCATAAACGAGAAACATATCCTTAGTCATTTTCAGGTGTTTCAGGATGTTCTTGACCGATGTCCAGTGCTCCACTCCAAGATTACTTTGGTACCTTCCTGCTATGCTTATAGCAATACATACATCAGGTCTGGCACACAACATTGCATACATGATAGAACCTATGGCTGAAGCATAGGGAATGTCTTTCATTTTTTCTCTATCTTCTGCGGTGGTTGGGCTTTGAGTCTGACTCAACTTCATACCTTGTAACACATGCAAGAACCCTTTCTTTGACTGATCCATTTTGAACTTCTTCAAAACATTATCAAGGTATGTGCTTTGTGAAAGTCCAATTAAGCGTCTTGATCTATCTCTATAGATCTTGATGCCCAATATGTAAGCAGCTTCTCCAAGGTCTTTCATAGAAAAACTCTTATTCAGGTATCCCTTTATGCTATCCAGAAATTCTATATCATTTCCAATCAACAATATGTCATCTACATATAAGATCAGAAATGCTACAAAGCTCCCACTCACTTCCTTGTAAATACAGGCTTCTCCAAAAGTCTGTATAAAACCATATGCTTTGATCACACTATCAAAGCGTTTATTCCAACTCCGAGAGGCTTGCACCAGTCCATAAATGGATCACTGGAGCTTGCACACTTTGCTAGCACCCTTTGGATCGACAAAACCTTCCGGTTGCATCATATACAACTCTTCTTCCAGAAATCCATTCAGGAATGTAGTTTTGACATCCATTTGCCAAATTTCATAATCATAAAATGCAGCAATTGCTAACATGATTCGAACAGACTTAAGCATCGCTACGGGTGAGAAAGTCTCATCGTAGTCAACTCCTTTAAACTTGTCGAAAACCTTTCGCAACAAGTCGAGCTCTGTAAACAGTAACATTACTGTCTGCGTCGGTCTTCTTCTTAAAGATTCATTTATTTTCTATGGCTTGCCGATCATCGGGAAAGTCCACCAAAGTCCACACTTTGTTCTCATACATGGATCCCATCTCAAATTTCAGGGCCTTAAGCCATTTCATGGAATCTGGGCTCATCATCGCTTCCTCATAGTTCGTAGGTTCGTCATGGTGTAGTAACATGACTTCCAGAATAGGATTATCGTACCACTCTGGTGCGGATCTTACTCTGGAATACCTATGAGATTCGGTAGTAACTTGATCTGAAGCTTCATGATCATCATCATTAGCTTCCTCACTAATTGGTGTAGGAATCACATGAACTTATTTGTGCGATGAACTACTTTCCAATAAGGGAGCAGGTACAGTTACCTCATCAAGTTCTACTTTCCTCCCACTCACTTCTTTCGAGAGAAACTCCTTCTCTAGAAAGGATCCATTCTTAGCAACAAAGATTTTGCCTTCGGATCTGTGATAGAAGGTGTACCCAATAGTTTCTTTTGGGTATCCTATGAAGACACACTTCTCCGATTTGGGTTCGAGCTTATCAGGTTGAAGCTTTTTCACATAAGCATCACAGTCCCAAACTTTAAGAAACAACAACTTTGGTTTCTTGTCAAACCACAATTCATAAGGTGTCGTCTCAACGGATTTTGATGGTGCCCTATTTAAAGTGAATGCAGCCGTCTCTAAAGCATAACCCCAAAACGATAGCGGTAAATCAGTAAGAGACATCATAGATCGCACCATATCTCATAAAGTACGGTTACGCCGTTCGGACACACCATTTCTTTGTGGTGTTCTAGGTGGCGTTAATTGTGAAACTATCCCATGTTGTTTCAAATAAAGACCAAACTCGTAACTCAAATATTCTCCTCCACGATCAGATCGTAGAAACTTTATTTTCTTGTTACGATGATTTTCCACTTCACTCTGAAATTCTTTGAACTTTTCAAATATTTCAGACTTATGCTTCATTAAGTAGATATAACCATGTCTGCTCAAATCATCTGTGAAGGTAAGAAAATAAAGATATCCTCCACGAGCATCAACACTCATTGGACCGCATACGTCGGTATGTATTATTTTCAACAAGTCAGTAGCTCATTCCATTGTTCCGGAGAACGGAGTTTTAGTCATCTTGCCCATAAGGCACGGTTCGCAAGCACCAAGTGATTCCAAAAGTACATCAGTATGGAGTTTCTTCATGCGCTTTATACCGATATGACCCAAACGGCAGTGCCACAAATAAGTTGCACTATCATTATTAAACTTCAATCTTTTGGCTTCAACACTATGAATATGTGTATCACTACTATCGAGATTCAGCAAAAATAGACCACTCAGTAGGGGTGCATGACCATAAAAGATATTACTCATATAAATAGAACAACCATTATTATTCTCTTATTTAAATGAATAACCGTCTCGCATCAAACAAGATCCAGATATAATGTTCATGCTCAACACTGGCACCAAAAAAGAATTATTCAGGTCTAAAACTAATCCCGAAGGTAGATGTAGAGGTAGCGTGCCGACCGCGATCACATCGACTTTGGAACCATTTCCTACGCGCATCGTCACCTCGTCCTTAGACAATCTTCGCTTAATCCGTTGCCCCAGTTTCGAGTAGCAAATATGAGCAACAGAACCAATATCAAATACCCAGGCGCTACTGCGAGTATTAGTTAGGCACACATCAATAACATGTATATCAAATATTGATGTCTACTATGCAACCTTCTTCTTGTAGACATTGTTGGGCGTCCAAGTGCAGAGGTTTGTAGGACAGTAGCAAATTTCCCTCAAGTGGATGACCTAAGGTTTATCAATTGGTAGGAGGCGTAGGATGAAGATGGTCTCTCTCAAGCAACCCTGCAACCAAATAACAAAGAGTCTCTTGTGTACCAAACA
The DNA here is from genome assembly GCF_002162155.2 of Triticum dicoccoides. Taxonomy (NCBI): domain Eukaryota; kingdom Viridiplantae; phylum Streptophyta; class Magnoliopsida; order Poales; family Poaceae; genus Triticum; species Triticum dicoccoides. Next base: position 569,439,626 of record NC_041389.1, on the reverse strand, counting down.
CACCTAATACAATGGTAAATTGTATAGGTGCACTAGTTCGGCGAAGAGATGGTGATACAAGTGCAATATGGATGGTAGATATGGGTATTTGTAATCTGAAAATATAAAAACATTAAGTTAACTAATGCTAAAGTGAGCGTAAACGGTATTGCAATGCTTGGAAACAAGTCCTAAGGTTCATACTTTCACTAGTGCAAATTCTCTCAATAATAATAACATAATTGCATCATATAACTATCCCTCAACATGCAACAAAGAGTCACTCCAAAGTCACTAATAGCGGAGAACAAACGAAGAGATTATGGTAGGGTACGAAATCACCTCAAAGTTATCCTTTCTGTTCTATCTATTCAAGAGTCCGTAGTAAAATAACATAAAGCTATTCTTTCCGTTCAATCTATCATAGAGTTCATACTAGAATAACACCTTAAGACACAAATCAACCAAAACCCTAATGTCACCTAGATACTCCATTGTCACCTCAAGTATCCGTGGGCATGATTATACGATATGCATCACACAATCTCAGATTCATCTATTCAACCAACACAAAGTACTTCAAAGAGTGCCCCAAAGTTTCTACCGGAGAGTCAAGACAAAAACTTGTGCCAACCCCTACGCATAAGTCCATGGAACCCGCAAGTTGATCACCAAAACATACATCAAGTAGATCACGTGAATATCCCATTGTCACCACAGATAAGCACGACAAGACATACATCAAGTGTTCTCAAATCCTTAAAAACTCAATCCGATAAGATAACTTCAACGGGAAAACTCAATCCATTACAAGAGAATAGAGGGGGAGAAACATCATAAGATCCAACTATAATAGCAAAGCTCGCGATACATCAAGATCGTATCACCTCAAGAACACGAGAGAGAGAGAGAGAGAGAGAGAGAGAGAGAGAGCGAGCGAGCGAGCGAGAGAGAGAGAGAGAGAGAGATCAAACACATAGCTACTAGTACATACCCTCAGCCCCGAGGGTGAACTACTCCCTCCTCGTCATGGAGAGCGCCAGGATGATGAAGATGGCCGCCGGTGATGGGTTCCCCCTCCAGCAGAGTGCCGGAAAGAGCTCCCGAGAGGTTTTAGGTGGCTACAGAGGCTTGCGGGGGTGGAACTCCCGATCTATTGTGCTCCTCAATGTTTTTAGGGTATATGGACATATATAGGCGAAAGAAGTCGGCCAGGGGAGCCACGAGGGGCCCATGAGGGTGGGGGGCGCGCCCAGGGGGGTAGGGCGCGCCTCCCTGCCTTGTGGCTTCCTCGTTGCTTCCCTAACGTAGACTCCAAGTCTGCTGGATTGCTTCCGTTCCAAAAATAACTCTCCCGAAGGTTTCATTCCGTTTGGACTCCGTTTGATATTCCTTTTCTTCGAAACACGGAAATAGGCAAATAAACAGCAATATGGGCTGGGCCTCCGGTTAATAGGTTAATCCCAAAAATGATATAAAAGTGTAAAGTAAAGCCCATAAACATCCAAAACAGATAATATAATAGCATGAATACTTCATAAATTATAGATACGTTTGAGACGTATCAGCATCCCCAAGCTTAATTCCTGCTCGTCCTCGAGTAGGTAAATGATAAAAGAATTTATGAAGTGTGAATGGTAGCAGGTGCATAAGTTTGATCAATGATAATTTCAATCACATTTTCTAGCATCATTATATGTCATAACAGTAGCTCATCTCATAAAACTTCTCATGATCAAGTAACAAGCTATTCAAACGTTAAAGCATAGACCATAAACTTTCTTGAAAACTAGCAAACTATGTTCTCAGTCATCAAACAATTGCAATTCATCTTATTTTCAGGAAGGGTCTATGTAAGAGCTTTGATTTAACAAATCCCACATACTCAACTATCATATAGTCTTCCATGATTGCTACCACTCAAAGCATATTTTTAGAACAAATAGCATCGATCGAACACAGATAAAGATAGGGGCTTAATGTTTCACCTCCCAACTTACTTATCATATAGATAATTGTCAACAGTAATAATTCATGATCAAATATATTTGAATGGCCATATATGCTTAGATCTTTCCCCATCACATGATGATTGCCAACTAAAGAGTAGGTTGGAATGAGAAGGAATACTACTGACTCTTGCATAAAAGTAAAAGATAGGCCCTTCGCAGAGGGAAGCAGGGATTTGCAGAGGTGCCAGAGCTCGATTTTGAAATAGGGATAAATAATATTTTGAGCGGTATACTTTCATTGTCAACATAACAACTGAGAGATCTCGATATCTTCCATGCTACACACATTATAGGCGGTTCCCAAACAGAATGGTAAAGCTTATACTCCCCCACCACCAACAATCATCAATCCATGGCTTGCCCGAAACAATGGGTGCCTCCAACTAACAACAATCCTGGGGGAGTTCTGTTTGCAATTATTTTGATTTGATTTTGATCTTTTGATCATGGGACTGGGCATCCCAGTTACCAACTATTTTTCTCGTGAATGATGAGCGGAGTCCACTCATCGTGAGAATAACCCGCCTAACATGGAAGATACAGACATCCCTAGTTGATACATGAGCTGTTCGAGCATACAAAACAGAATTTCATTTGAAGGTTTAGAGTTTGGCACATGCAAATTTACTTGGAACGGCAGGTAAATACCGCATATAGGTAGGTATGGTGGACACTTATGGAAGAAACTTGGTTCAAGGAATTTGGATGCACAAGCAGTATTCCCGCTTAGTACAGATATTTTGGCCAGCAAAGGATTCTAAACAGCAAGCACCACATGTTGGAGGATCTATAACAATATAACTTCTATACAAATATACCCAAGCATAACTCATTACGTTGTCTTCCTTGTCCAATTTCAACTAATTTTCTTAGGTTTGAAAATAATTAATGGGGCTCACAATCATAGAAGATGTCTAAAATAGTATATTTATATGTGAAATCTCTCTTCCTTCAATATTCTTTCATGAATTGTTCAAGTGACCAATACAATGTTTGCTAACCTTCAATAAATTTACTACCTCTACTTCTTAGATGTGAAGTCATTACTCCCAATGGGATAGGCATATGAAACATATATAATTTTAGATTTATGACATTCAACTCATTCAACCATTTACTCATAGGATATAAGTGAAGCACACGAGTAAATGACAAACTACTCCAAAAAGATGTAAGTGAAGATCAATGAGTAGTTAAATAATTATGTAGCTATGTGAAGACTCTCTAACATTTAAGAATTCTAGATCTTGGTATTTTATTCAAACAGCAAGCAAAACAAAATAAAATGGCATTGCAAGGATAGCACAACTCCTGTGAAGAAGCAAAAACTTAGGTTCAACCGATACTAACCGATAATTGTTGAAGAAGAAAGGTGGGATGCCTACCGGGGCATCCCCAAGCTTAGATGCTTGAGACTTCTTGGAATATTATCTTGGGGTGCCTTGGGCATCCCCAAGCTTGAGCTTTTGTGTCTCCTTAATTCCTTTTATATCTCGGTTTCCTAAATCTCGAAAGCTTCATCCACACCAAAACTCAAGAAGAACTCGTGACATAAGTTAGTATAAACCAATGGAAAAACCTTATCATTCTCTACTGTAGAAAATCACAAATATTATTATTCAACATTGCATACTAAATGTCTCTGCATATTTAATACTCCTATCCTCAAATAGAATCATTAAACAAGCAAACATATGCAAACAATGAAAACATAACATCAATCTGCCAAAACAGTATAGTCTGTAAAGAATGCAAGATTCGTCATACTTCCCTAACTCCAAAAATTATGAGAAAAACAATACACTGTAGAAGATTTATTAGATCTCAATATGCAAAAAGTTTCAATAATATATCATTGACTTTTCTAGGGAATTTTTGCAACAGCGGTAAACTTTCTGTTTTGAAACAGCAACATGTATACTTGCAAAATAAGCATGGTAAAGGCTATCCTTGACATTTTTATTGAAAATATAGATGCAAAACATTATTCTAAATAACAGCAAACAAATACTCACAAAATAAAATGACACTCCAAGCAAAACACATATCATGTGGTGAATAAAAATATAGCTCCAAGTAAAGTTACCGATAGACGAAGACGAAAGAGGGGATGCCATCCGGGGCATCCCCAAGCTTAGGCTCTTGGTTTTCCTTGAATATTACCTTGGGGTTCCTTGGGTATCCCCAAGCTTAGGCTCTTTCCACTCCTTATTCCATAGTCCATCGAATCTTTACCCAAAACTTGAAAACTTCACAACACAAAACTCGTAAGCTCTGTTAGTATAAGAAAATAAAACCACCACTTAGGTACTGTTGTGAACTCATTATAAATTCATATTGGTGTAATATCTACTGTATTCCAACTTATCTATGGTTCATACCCTCTGATACTATTCACAGATTCATCAAAATAAGCAAACAACACATAGAAAACAGAATCTGTCAAAAACATAATAGTCTATAGTAATCTGTATCATTCAAATACTTCTGTAACTCCAAAAATTCTTAAATAAATTGGTGAACATGAGTAGTTTGTCTATTAATCATCTTAAAAATGTATCAACCTAAAATCACTCTCCAGTAAAAAAATGGCAGTTAATCTCGTGAGCGCAAAAGTTTCTACTTTTTTTACAGCAAGATCACATAGACTTCACCCAAGTCTTCCCAAAGGTTCTACTTGGCACAAACACTAATTAAAACATAAAACCACATCTAACCAGAGGCTAGATTAATTATTTATTACTAAACAGGAACAAAAAGTAAGAGACAAAAATAAAGTTGGGTTGCCTCCCAACAGGTGCTATCGTTTAACGCCCCTAGCTAGGCATGAGGATTTCAAAGATGCTCACCTAAAAGATAAGAATTGAAACATAAAGATAGCATAATGAAGAATATGAGTAGCACATTTAAGTCTATCCCACTTCCTATGCATAGGGATTTTGTGAGCAAACAACTTATGGGAACAATAATCAACTAGCATAGGAAGGCAAAACAAGCATAACTTCAAAACTTTAAGCACATAGAGAGGAAACTTGATATTATTGCAATTCCTACAAGCATATATTCCTCCCTCATAATAATTTTCAGTAGCATCATGAATGAATTCAACAATATAACCAGCACATAAAGCATTCTTTTCATGATCTACTTGCATAGAAATTTTACTACTCTCCACATAAGCAAATTTCTTCTCATGAATAACAGTGGGGGCAAACTCAACAAAATAATTATCATGTGAGGCATAATCCAATTGAAAACTAAAATCATGATGACAAGTTTCATGGTTATCTTTATTCTTTATAGCACACATGTCATCACAATAATCATCATAACTAGGAGGCATGCTTTCATCATAATAAATTTGCTCATCAAAACTTGGGGGACAAAAAATATCATATTCATCAAACATAGCTTCCCCAAGCTTGTGGCTTTGCATATCATTAGCATCATGGGTATTCAAAGAATTCATACTAACAACATTGCAATCATTCTCATCATTCACATATTTAGTGCCAAATATTTTATAGATTTCTTCTTCTAGCACTTGAGCACATTTTTCCTTTCCATCATTCTCATGAAAGATATTAAAAAGATGAAGCGTATGAGGCAAACTCAATTCCATTTTTTGTAGTTTTCTTTTATAAACTAAACTAGTTATAAAACAAGAAACTAAAAGATTTGATTGCAAGATCTAAAGATATACCTTCAAGCACTCACCTCCCCGGCATCGGCGCCGAAAAAGAGCTTGATGTCTACTACGCAACCTTCTTCTTGTAGACGTTGTTAGTGAGGGAGTCCGGGATTAGGAGGTCCTCGGACAGCCGGACTATCTACGGACTGTTGGACTATGAAGATACAAGATTGAAGACTTCGTCCCGTGTCCGGGTGGGACTCTCCTTTACGTGGAAGGCAAGCTTTGCAATTCGGATATGTAGATTCCCTTCTCTGTAACTGACTCTATGTAACACTAGGCCCCTCTGGTGTCTATATAAACCGGAGGGTTTAGTCCGTAGGACAAGGATAATCGTAATCATAGGCTAACTTCTAGGGTTAGCCTCTACGATCTCGTGGTAGATCAACTCTTGTAATACTCATATCATCAAGATCAATCAAGCAGAAAGTAGGGTATTACCTCCATAGAGAGGGCCCGAACCTGGGTAAACATCGTGTCCCCCGCCGCCTGTTACCATTAGCCTTAGACGCACAGTTCAGGACCCCCTACCCGAGATCCGCCGGTTTTGACACCGACATTGGTGCTTTCATTGAGAGTTCCACTATGTCATCGCTATAAGGCTTGATGGCTCCTTCAATCATCTATAACGATGCGGTCCAGGGTGAGATTTTCCTCCCCGGACAGATCTTCGTATGCGGCGGCTTCGCACTGCGGGCCAACTCGTTTGGCCATCTGGAGCAGATCGATAGCTACGCCCCTGGCCATCAGGTCAGATTTGGAAGCCTAAACTACACTGCCGACATCCGCGAAGACTTGATCTTCGACGGATTCGAGCCCACGACAGGTGCACCCTACACCCACGATGAGCATGACCTAGCTCTACCATCGGGCGGTGTTCAGGAGATCACACCTGCAGCTGCCTTGGCATTAGATCCAGCACAGATCGTGCCATCCGAGGATGGGTGTGAGGGAGTCCTGTATTAAGGGGTCCTCGGACAGCCAGACTATATACTTTGGCCGGACTGTTGGACTATGAAGATACAAGATTGAAGACTTCATCACGTGTCCGGATGGGACTCTCCTTTGCGTGGAAGGCAAGCTTGGCAATTCGGATGTGTAGATCTCCTTCTCTGTAACCGACTCTGTGTAACCCTAGCCCCCTCTGGTGTCTATATAAATCGGAGGGTTTAGTCCGTAGGACAACAACAATCATAATCATAGGCTAGCTTCTAGGGTTTAGCCTCTACGATCTCGTGGTAGATAACCTCTTGTAATACTCATATCATCAAGATCAATGAAGCAAGAAGTAGGGTATTACCTCCATTGAGAGGGCCCGAACCTGGGTAAACATCATGTCCCCCGCCTCCTGTTACCATTAGCGTTAGACGCACAGTTCGGGACCCCCTACCCGAGATCCGCCGGTTTTGACACAAACATTGGTGCTTTCATTGAGAGTTCCACTATGCCGTCGTGATAAGGCTTGATGGCTCCTTCAATCATCTTCAAGGACACAGTCCAGGGGGAGGTTTTCCTTCCCAGACAGATCTTCATATTCGGCGGCTTTGTACTGCAGGCCAATTCGCTTGCCATCTAGAGCAGATCGATAGCTACGCCCCTGGCCATCAGGTCAGGTTTGGAAGCTTGAACTACACTGCCGACATCCACGGAGGCTTGATCTTCAACGGATTCGAGCCCGTGTCAGGTGCGCCGAATAGTCCCGACGAGCATGACTTAATTAGATCTGCCATCGGACAATATTCGGGGGACCGCGCCTGCTGCTGCCCCGGGAATCAATCCGGAGCAGATCGCGCCATTCGTGGATGGGTGGATGGACCCCGCCACGGAGGCCGCACACTCATCAACCTTAAAGCCGAACACTGATCCCACCTCTTATGAGGTCGGTATCATCGGATCCTCGGACTCGTCTCCGGCTACAGGATCTGAACCGCGTACGCCCGCGCCTATCGAATCCGATTTTATGGAGTTCACCTCTGCGGACATCTTTCAGTACTCGCCCTTGGGCAATGTGCTAAACTCATTAAGGTCTCTCTCTTTGTTAGGAGACTCTTGGCCGAACTATGTCCGACTCGAGTGGGAAGTAGACGACGAAGAAATTCGTTCCCCACCCACCACCCACTTAATAGCCACTATCGTTGACTTAACTGACGTGCTTGACTTCAACTCCGAAGACATCGACGGTATGGACGACGATGCAGGAGAAGAATAGGAACCACCATTGAGGGAGTCCTGGATTAGGGGTGTCCGGATGGCCGGACTATGACCTTTTGCCGGACTCCCGGACTATGAAGATACAAGATTGAAGACTTCATCCCATGTCCGGGTAGGACTTTCCTTGGCGTGGAAGGCAAGCTTGGCGATACGATATGTAGATCTCCTCCCATTGTAACCGACTCTGTGTAACCCTAGCCCTCTCCGGTGTCTATATTAACCGGAGCATTTTAGTCCGTAGGACGAACAACAATCATACCATAGGCTAGCTTCTAGGGTTTAGCCTCCTTGATCTCGTGGTAGATCAACTCTTGTACTACCCATATCATCAATATTAATCAAGCAGGAGTAGGGTTTTACCTCCATCGAGAGGGCCCGAACCTGGGTAAAAACATCGTGTCCCTTGTCTCCTGTTACCATCCGCCTAGACGCACAGTTCGGGACCCCCTACCCGAGATCCGCCGGTTTTGACACCGACATTGGTGCTTGGTGCTTTCATTGAGAGTTCATCTGTGCCGTCACCTTTAGGCTCGATGGCTTCTTCGATCATCAACCACGACGCGGTCCAGGGTGAGACTTTTCTCCCCGGACAGATCTTCGTGTTCGGCGGCTTCGCACTGCGGACCAATTCGCTTGGCCATCTGGAGCAGATCAAAAGCTACGCCCCTGGCCATCAGGTCAGATTTGGAAGCTTAAACTACACGGCCGACATCCGTGGGGACTTGATCTTCGACGGATTCGAGCCACGGCCGAGCGCGCCGCACTGTCACGACGGGCATGATCTAGCTCTGCCGCCGGACAGCGCTCAGAGCGCCGCTCCGGTGTCCGCTCCGACCCTTAGCTCGGAGCCGACCGCGCCAATCGGGGACGAACGGTTAGACGCCGCCCCGGAAGCTGCAATCTCTACGGTGATCGAGCCGAATAACAGCGTAGTCCTTCGTGAGGCATGTGACTCCATGGTGCCGGACTCCTTTCCGGACTCCGGATCTTCCACACCCCTTCCGATCGAACCCAATTGGGCTCCGATCATGGAGTTCACCGCCGCGGACGTCTTTCAGCACTCGCCCTTTGGCGACATCCTGAATTCACTAAAGTCCCTCTCTTTGTCACGAGAGCCCTGGTCGGACTATGCTCAGCAAGTTTGGGATGCAGACGACAAAGAAATTCGAAACCCACCCACCACCCACTTCGTAGCCACTGTCGACGATTTAACCGACATGCTCGACTTCGACTCCGAAGACATCGACGGTATGGACGCCGATGAAGGTGAAGAACAAGAACCAGCACCTATAGGGCACTGGAAAGCCGCCTCGTCATATGACATATACATGGTGGACACCCCAAAAGCAGGGAATGGCGATGAAAAAATGGAGGATGGCCCCTCCAAGAAGCAACCTAAGCGCCGACGTCAGCGGCGCCGCTCTAAATCCCGCCAAAGCAAAAACGGCGAGTCCGTCACTGGAGATAACAACACCCCAGACAGTGCCGAAGACAACCCCCTCCAGTAGGATTCAGCGCAGGAGGACGGAGAAGCCAGCCCTCATGAGAGAGCGGCAAACAGGGAGGTCGAGGACGACAATTACATGCCTCCCTCCGAAGACGAGGCAAGCCTCGACGACGACGAATTTGTCGTGCCAGAGGATCCTGCTGAACAAGAGCGTTTAAAACACATGCTTATGGTCTCGGCAAGCGGCCTCAAGAAAAAACAGCAGCAGCTTAGAGCTGACCAAGATTTGCTAGCCGATAGATGGACTAAAGTCCTGGCGGCCGAAGAGTATAAACTCGAATGCCCCTCCAAGAGCTACCCAAAGCGCAGGCTGCTACCCCAACTAGAGGAGGAAGCAACTAAACCCACATCACCAGCGTATGATGCAGCCGATCGGCCACCCTGTGGCCGCGACAGAGAGGCTTTTCGGCCCTCAACTCAAGCCGCACCCCGGCGCCGCTCAAAAAATACCAGAGCACGGGGAAACGCACCAGACCTACAAGACATATTGGAGGATAAGGCAAGGCAAACAAGATCAATCTATGGATCGCATGGGCGCCCCACATCACATGACGGTAACCGTCACGCCAGATATGACAAATACGGCCAGGCCGAACACAACAGACAAAGCTCATCCGAGCTACATCGCGATATAGCCCAGTACAGGGGCGCCGCACACCCACTATGCTTCACAGACGAAGTAATGGATCATCAAATCCCCGAGGGTTTCAAACCCGTAAATATCGAATCATACGATGGCACAACAGATCCTGCGGTATGGATCGAGGATTATCTCCTCATATCCACATGGCCCGTGGTGATGATCTACACGCCATCAAATACCTCCCGCTCAAGCTTAAAGGACCAGCTCGGCATTGGCTTAACAGCCTGCCAGCAGAGTCAATTAGTTGTTGGGAGGACCTGGAATCCGCATTCCTTGATAACTTCCAGGGCACTTATGTGCGACCACCAGACGCCGATGACCTTGGCCACATAATCCAGCAGCCAGAAGAATCGGCCAGACAATTCTGGACGCAGTTCCTAACCAAGAAAAATCAAATAGTCGACTGTCCGGACGCAGAGGCTCTTGCAGCCTTCAAGCACAACATCCGAGACGAATGGCTTGCCCGGCACCTAGGACAGGAAAAACCGAAATCTATGGTAGCCCTCATGACACTCATGACCCGCTTTTGCGCGAGAGAAGATAGCTGGCTAGCTCGTAGCAATAACATAACCAAGAGCCCCGGTAACTCAGATACCAAGGGCAACAATGGCAGGTCACGTCGTAACAAGCACAAGCGCCGCATCAACGGCGATAATACTGAGGATACGGTAGTTAATGCCGGATTCAGAGGCTCTAAACCCAGTCAGCGGAAGAAGCCACTCAAAAGAAATCCTCCAGGCCCATCCAGTTTAGACCGGATACTCGATCGCTCGTGACAGATACACGGCACCCCCGAGCAACCAGCCAATCACACCAACAGGGATTGTTGGGTGTTCAAGCAGGCAGGCAAGTTAAGTGCCGAAAACAGACAAGGGGCTGCATAGCGATGACGAGGAGGAGCCCCGGCCGCCGAACAACAGAGGACAGAAGGGCTTCCCCCCACTAGTGCGGACGGTGAACATGATATACGCAACCCATATCCCCAAAAGGGAGCGGAAGCGTGCTCTCAAGGACGTCTATGCGTTGGAGCCAGTTGCCCTAAAGTTCAACCCATGGTCCTCTTGCCCGATCACTTTTGATCGAAGGGACCACCCCACTGGCATTCGTCACGGCGGATTTGACGCATTGGTCCTAGACCCAATCATTGACGGATTTCACCTCACTAGAGTCCTCATGGACGGCGGCAGCAACCTGGACCTGCTTTATCAGGATACAGTGCGAAAAATGGGTATAGATCCATCAAGGATTAAACCCACAAAGACAACCTTTAAAGGCGTCATACCAGGTGTAGAAGCCAGCTGTACAGGCCCAGTTACACTCGAAGTGGTCTTAGGATCCCCGGATAATTTCCGAAGCGAAGAATTAATCTTCGACATAGTCTCGTTCCGCAGTGGCTATCACGCCCTGCTCGGACAAACCGCATTCACAAAATTTAATGCGGTGCCGCACTATGCATATCTCAAGCTCAAGATGCCAGGCCCTCGCGGAGTCATTACGGTCAATGGAAACACCGAACGCTCTCTCCGAACAGAGGAGCACACGGCGGCCCTGGCGGCGGAAGTACAAAGTAGCCTCTCAAGGCAATTCTCCAATCCGGCTGTTAAACATCCGGACAACGTCAAGCGCGCCCGAAGTAACCTACAACAAAACCGGCTGGCACGTTTCGAGCAAGCATAGTAGTGCGGCCCCAACCCCAGCCGCCGCAAGATGACAATAGCAGTACCACGCGTACATAACTATGCTCTGGAAATACCATGGGCATAAGGGGAGGGGCACAACCACGGCACGCCCATAATGCGGCCCAACCGCACTAGGGGTCCCGATTTTATCGTTTCTTTCTTTATATACTTTCAGGACCCAACTATTCGGAAGGCCTGTCCGGCAATACACTCGCTGAATACACGATGCAACAGCCAGGGAGACAACAGGCCACATCAAATGTCCAGGTGGTCTCTATAACGAGCTAAATACCTGTTTTACTTAAAGTCTCACAGCTTGCCCGTGGAGGGGGACATGTCAAATAATCCCATCTCTTGCTTATCGCACTATTTGTATCATTCTGCTTTCATAGCAACCCTTTTTAATAAGCAATACATAGTTCCTATCTGTTATTGTATTCATTTATTTTTATACAAATATGTCCAGTCATGACATTATGCAACCGTACACTTTGGTACGACCAATATACCAGGGGCTTAAGTACCCCATAATACGGTGTGAGAAGACCGAACACTCTCATGAGTGCGGCACCCTGAACTTATAGCACGATATGCATTGGCTCCGAATCATGTGTTGGGTCAATAGTTGGGTTTGCCTGGCTCCCATGTTTTGGTACCTTACGTTCCGCAATGTCGGCTAAGGTAGCGCTGGGAGAACTACTGCGATTGTGCCCCAGTTGAGCTGGGTTAACACCTGAGTAGAGAAAGCTAAAACTGACCCTCATGATAGGGCGAGAGACCGGTCGCTGTTCGAGAGGTTTTTCGAGTCCTTAAAGACTTATGCCGCTTAGAGCGAGGAGCTGGATTTATCCGGCCTAGGCGTGGATAGCACCCCGAACTCGGTCTTCCGAATACTAGGGGCTTCGCCGAAATTTAAAATTATAGAATTCTATGGCTAAGTGAGAGTGATAAAGCATTATAAGTCCGACGGCCTTGTTCGTTGTGCTGAGTGCCTCCCTAGATGGACCCAAGAATGGAAACAAGAGCGCTTAGGTTTATCCCGAACATCCCGGCACTCGTGGCATGGGGGTAGAAGCCGACGACTTGCATCTCTCAGATTTAATAAACGGCCGCACAGAAGGTAATATTTTAAAATTCAAAAAGCGTTGCTTAGCACATATGAACAAGTTTTCAGCGCACAGGATAAACACGAGCGAGTTTACTCAAAAATTACATCCCCGGTACATTCATTCGCTACAAGATGGGCACCCTTCAGGACGCCCTCATAATACATCTCGGGCCTACGATGCTCCTTCCCCTCCGGTGGCCCATCCTTCACCAGTTTCTCAGCATCCAGCTTACCCCAGTGCACTTTAGCACGGGCAAAACCCTACGGGCACCCTCGATGCACATGGAGCGCTTGATGACTTCAAGCCGTGGACAGGCATCCACCAGCCGCCGCACCAGCCCAAAGTAGCTCAAAGGCATGACCTCCCCAGGCCACAGCCGGCCTATCAGGCCCTTCATGGCCTGTTCGGCTGCCTTATGAAGCTCGACCAGCTGCTTCAGCTGGTCGCTCAAGGGCACCGGGGATTCGGCCTCAGCATACGGGGACCAGAACACCTTCTCCGTCGAGCTCCCTTCCTCGGCCCGGTAGAATGCGGCAGCGTTGGATACACTAACGGGCAGATCTGCGAATGCTCCTGGAGAGCTCCGGATGCGGGTAAGTAACAGGTAATTTACTTTCACATGCTTGCTTTGCATAAAGAATGCCTTACCCGTCGCAATCCTTCTCATCGCCTCAATTTCCTGGAGGGCTTTCTGGGCTTCGGCCTTGGCATATTTGGCGCTTTCAAGTGCCGAGGCAAGCTCGGACTCTCGAGTCTTCGAGTCAAGCTCTAAACTCTCATGTTTCTTCACGTGAGCATCGAGCTCTTGCTGCACCTCCGCCACCCGCGCCTCTTGCTTTTCTCGCTCAATGCGCTCCACGACCGCATTGTCTTTGGCCTTGGATAGTGCTTCCTTCAGGGTCGCCACCTCGGATGTGGCCCCTACAACATTCACGTTGGTCCTGTCATTATTTGCAACCAGGTATTTTTTATATACTTACATAAGGTATTACATACCTTCTTGGTCCTTGAGCTGCTTCTTCGCATGGCCGAGCTCATTCTCGGACCGCTCAAGGCTCTGCTTGAATGCATCGACCTCCCCAGTCAGTGCGGCAGAGGTCAGCAGCGCAGCCTGCATTTCCATATTGACATATTTATGTTAGACTCATGCGTATATCTTTTTAAGATCCTCAGTCTGGCTTTTCTTTCCGAACACCAAACTAAGCATCAGGGGCTACTGTCTATGCGGTAACATTTTTATATGTTTTAAACACATACCTCAAAGCCTGTTAGAAGGATGGTATAGGCTTCCGTCAGCCCGCTCTTGGCGGACTGAACCTTCTGAATCACCGCACTCATAATAGTGCGGTGCTCCTCGTCGATGGAGGCGCCGTTAAGCACCTCCAGCAAATTGTCCGGCGCCTCCGGTTGGTCGGAGGCCGCCAGCGTCGTAGACTTGCCCTTCTTGCGAAGGGGCCGCCTGCCGGACTCTGGAACCACTGAAGGTTCCGAAGCGGTGTCCGGCCCAGGGCCGGACTTAGATCCCTCTGGGGCTGCATCCCCTTTGGGCCTGGAGTCCGGGAGGTCGCCTTGCGGCGCCTCCAGGACCACCTCCTCCTGGTTTAGCCCCTTTTGGGACTCCACCTCAGCATCGTCTGTAGGGCGAGGGGAGGAGGCAGTCGGGAGTGAAGCGCTATTCACATCCGACGAATCCAGGGAGCCGCTCGACGAATCGCCAAGCTGAGCCTTGGGCGGACTGCATGATTGAATTCGGCGTCAGAAGGAACTGTACAATAGAGGAGCGCCATAAGTTATTCTGGTATCCGGATATTTACGATTTTGCCAGGGGCTTGACCCTGGATGGCCATTCCTTCCTACCGTCTTCGGCGTCGGAGGCGTAGTCCGGTAGAAGGGTCCTCCCCTTCTTGGACCCTCCGGCCCCCCCAGTTGGGGCGGCCTTCCTTTTCTTTCCTCCCCCCGCTCAAGGGGGAGAGGCTTCTTCTTCCTCCTCCTCGTCTTCGGAGGCGGAGGGCGCTTCGGGGTCGTCGGGCGATGAATCCGACACCACCAGGCGTCGGGAACTCTTTCGAGTCCCTGTGGCCTTCTTTTTGGCCTTCTTCTCCGGCACCACGTGGGGTGCCGGAATCAGCAGCTTCGTCAAGCGTGCATCTGCTGGGCATTCGGGCAAAGGGGCCGAGCAGTCAAACTGTTCGGACGTCCTCTTCCAGTCCTGTTAAAGGAGCGGGAGTTTAGATCCTGCATAGAGTCAGGCTGTGAAAATCAAGTATCCTGTAAAGGATAAAAACAAGCTTACTTCAGTGGCTTGGCGCTTTGCGCAGAATCCGCGATCCTCGGTGATGGGAGGGGAGACCTCGGAGCTCTTGAATAGCACCTTCCAGGCGTCCTCGTGCTTTGTGTCAAAGAGCCTGGACAGAGTCTGGTGCTGAGCCAGGTCGAACTCCCACAAGTTGAAAGCCCGTTGTTGACATGGGAGGATCCGGCGGAAGAGCATGGCCTAGACTACGTTGACAAGTTTAACCTCTTTGTTCACCAGGTCTTGGACGCAGGTTTGGAGTCCGGCCACCTCTTCCGGATTACCCCAAAACAGGCCCGTCTATTTCCAGGACGTGCGCCGGGTGGGGATGCCAGATTGGAATTCGGGGGCCGCTGCCCACTCAGGGTCACGCGGCTCGGTGATATAGAACCACCCCGATTGCCACCCTTTGATGGTTTCTACGAAGGAGCCCTCGAGCCATGTGACGTTGGGCATCTTGCCCACCATGGCGCCTCCACACTCCGCTTGCCGACTGCCCACGACCTTCGGCTTGACGCTGAAGATCTTCAACCATAGGCCGAAGTGAGGCCTGATGTGGAGGAAGGGCTTGCACACGACGATAAACGCCGAGATGTTGAGGATAAAATTCGGGGCCAGATCATGGAAATCCAGGCCGTAGTAGAACATGAGCCCCCGGACAAATGGGTGAAGAGGAAAACCCAGTCCGCGGAGGAAATGGGGGAGAAACACGACCCTCTCATGAGGCCTAGGGGTGGGGATGAGTTGCCCCTCATCTGGAAGCCGGTGCGCGATGTCGTTAGACAAGTATCTGTCCTTCCTCAACTTTTTGATGTGCCCCTCCGTGACGGTGGAGGCCATCCATCTACCTCCCGCTCCGGACATGATTGGAGAAGGTTGAGGTGGGAAGTGCGGACTTGGGCGGTGGAGCTCGAGTGCGCAGGAATGGATAAGAAAAGGAGGAAGAAGGCGTAGATGGGAAGGGTGGATCCTTATCCCCTTATATGGGCGGCCGAAACTATGAGCCCCCACCAGCCTAATAAAACTCGCTTATCTCCCAAGCGCCACGGTTAATGGCGCGGTTGGGTTACCCACGCCCGTATTGATGAGAATCCCAGAATAAGGGGACACGATCTCTGCTTTGACAAGACGTGCCAAGGAAACCGCCTCGCTAAACACGCTGAGGTGGGACAGTAAAACGAAACGAATAAAGGCTTGGCCGTGTCGTGATGTCATGCTGCGGAATACGTCAGCAGATTAGATTTGTGTAGATATTATTCTTTCTACGATGGTATGTGGAACTTATTCTGCAGAGCCGCACACTATCCTTGTGTTCAACATCTTCTATGAAATATTTGGAGGAGGAACCCGCCTTGCAATGCTGAAGACAAATTTGCGCGCCGGACTTGTCGTCATTGAAGCCTGGTTCAGGGGCTACCGAGGGAGTCCTGGATTAGGGGGTGTCCGGATGGCCGGACTATGACCTTTGGCCGGACTCCCGGACTATGAAGATACAAGATTGAAGACTTCGTCCCGTGTCCGGATAGGACTTTCCTTGGTGTGGAAGGCAAGCTTGGCGATACGATATGTAGATCTCCTCCCATTGTAACCGACTCTGTGTAACCCTATCCCTCTCCGGTGTCTATATAAACCAGAGAGTTTTAGTCTGTAGGACGAACAACAATCATACCATAGGTAGCTTCTAGGGTTTAACCTCTCTGATCTCGTGGTAGATCAACTCTTGTACTACCCATATCATCAATATTAATCAAGCAGGAGTAGGGTTTTACCTCCATCGAGAGGGCCCGAACCTGGGTAAAAACATCGTGTCCCTTGTCTCCTGTTACCATCCACCTAGATGCACAGTTCGGGACCCCCTACCCGAGATCCGCCGGTTTTGACAC
>NC_041389.1:569360909-569422279 GCF_002162155.2 Triticum dicoccoides | reverse complement strand
TGGTGGACACCCCCAAAGAAGGCAATGGCGATGAGGCAATGGAAGACAATCCCCCGGAGAAGCAATCTAGGCACCGGCGTCATAGGCGCCGCTCCAAGCCCCGCCATAGCAAAAATAGTGATATCGGCACAAGAGATGATAACAATCCGGATGGTGCGGAAGACGAAAACAATCCCACCGAGCCAGGCTTTGAGCAGGCCAAGCAAGAAGAGGGGCAAGCTATCCCCAAGGAACAGGTAAAAGATGGAGAATCAGAGGATGATAATTACACGCCTCTCTCCGAAGACGAAGTGAGCCTTGGCGACGAAGAATTCATCGTGCCTGAGTATCTCGTCGAGCAGGAGCGCTTCAAGAGCCGGCTTATAGCCACTGCAAAAAGCCTGAAGAAAAAGCAGCAACAGCTTCAAGCTGATCAAGATCTGCTAACTGATAGATGGATCAAGGTCCTGGCTGCCGAGGAATACGGACTCGAGAGCCCTACTAAAAGTTACCCAAAGTGTAGGTTGCTACCTCAACTCGAGGAAGAGGCGTTAAAGCCCACACTACCAGCGCATGATGCGGCTGACCGGCCACCCCGTGGTCGAGACAAAACGGCGGACAAACCTAAAGTCCAGACCGCACCCCGTCGCCAAACAAGCAAAAACACGAAGGCCGGGGGCTACACGAAGGACCTGCGAGACGTATTGGAAAACAAAGCAGGACAGTCAAGATCGATCTACATATCATGGGGGCGCGCCACAGCACATGACGATGACCGTCATGCTGGATACACTAAATAGAAGTCCGGCCGGGCCAAATACAACAGACCAAATTCATTCGAACTGCATCGAGATGTAGCCCGACATGGAGGCGCCGCACACCCCCTATGCTTCACTGATGAAGTAATGGATCATGAATTCCCAGAAGGGTTTAAACCCGTGAACATTGAATCATATGATGGCACAACGGACCCTGCCGTATGGATTGAAGATTTTCTCCTACACATTCACATGGCCCATGGAGATGATCTACACGCCACCAAGTACCTCCCACTAAAACTCAAGGGACTGGCTTGGCATTGGCTGAATAGCTTGCTGGCAAACTCCATCGGGAGTTGGGAGAACCTGGAAGACACATTCCTTGACAACTTCCAGGGCACTTACGTGCAACCACCGGATGCTGATGACTTAAGTCACATAACCCAACAGCCCGGAGAGTCAGCCAGGAAATTTTGGACTTGGTTCTTAATTAAAAAGAATCAAATTGTCGACTGTCCGGATGCCGAAGCCTTAGCTGCTTTCAAGCATAACATCCGTGACGAATTGCTTGCCCGACACCTCGGCCAAGATAAGCCAAAGTCCATGGCAGCCCTTATGACAGTCATGACCCGCTTTTGCGCGGGCGAGGCCAGCTGGCTGGCTCGTAGCAACATCACACCAAAAAACTCCGACGATTTAGACGCCAGAGATAGCAACGACAAGTCACGATGCAATAGACACAAGCGTCAGAACATTGGTGACAACACCGAAGACACGGCAATCAATGCCGGATTCAGAGGCTCTAAATCCGGACAACGGAAAAAGGCATTCAAAAGAAACAATCCAGGCTTGTCCAGTTTGGACCACATACTCGATCACTCATGTCAAATTCACGGCACCCCTGATAAACCAGCCAACCACACCAACAGAGAATGTTGGGTGTTTAAACAAGCTGGCAAGTTGAATGCGGAATACAAGGAAAAGGGGCTGCATATCGATGACGACGAGGAGCCCCGGCCGCCGAACACTGGAGGACAGAAGAAATTCCCTTCCCAGGTGAAAACGGTGAATTTGATATACGCAACCCATATTCCCAAGCGGGAATGTAAGGGTGCACTACGGGACGTCTATGCGATGGAGCCAGTCGCCCCAAAATTCAACGCATGGTCTTCTTGTCCAACCACTTTCAATCGCAGGGACCATCCTACAAGTATCCTTCATGGCGGTTCTGCCGCATTGGTCCTTGACCCAATCATTGACGGATTCCACCTCACACGAGTCCTTATGGACGGTGGCAGCAGCCTGAACCTGCTTTATCTGGATACAGTGCGCAAAATGGGCATCAATCCCTCAAGGATCAAACCCACCAAAACCACCTTTAAAGGTGTAATACGAGGTGTAGAGGCCTGTTGTACAGGCTCAATCACACTGGAAGTAGTCTTCGGATCTCCGGACAACTTCTGAAGCGAGAAGTTAATCTTCGATATCGTGCCCTTCCGTAGTGGTTATCATGCCCTACTAGGACGAACCACATTCGCTCGATTCAATGCGGTACTGCACTACGCATACCTCAAGCTTAAGATGCCAGGAACTCGCGGGGTTATAACAGGTAATGGAAACACAGAGCACTCGCTCCGTACGGAGGAGCACACAGCGGCCCTCGCGGCAGAAGTACAAAGCAGCCTTCTTAGGAAAACAGCCAATTCGGCGATGAAGAACCCGGACACCGTCAAGCGAGTCCGGAGTACCCCGCAACAGGATCATCCGGCACGTCCAGAGCTCGACTAGCAATTCGGCCTCCGTCCTAGTCCTAGTCCAGCGACGAAATTTGTGCCGCGCGTACATAATTATGCACTAAAAATACCACGGGCACAGGCGGAGGCATGGCTATGACGCGATCCACAATGCGGCTCAACCGCCCCAGGACCCGTATTCCTTCATCATTTTCTTTCTTTCAGGACTCAACTTTCTGGAAGCCCTTTCAGATAGCCGGATATCGGACTTATCACGGGATGGAAAAACCAAGGAGGTAAGAAGCTTTGACGCATAAGGGAAAACCCATGTGGTCCCTGATAACAATCGTTATACCTGTTTTTTATACCCCACACGCAGCTTATCCTTGTCTAGGACATGTTAAATAGTCCTATTTTGTTCATCGCACTACTTGTATACATACGCTTTGACGTATTATTTGAATAACAATGGAAAAATATACAACGTCAGTTTATTATTACATTTTCCTCATATTTTTCCTTGACTGTTTATCCACCACAAATTGCATCCGTACACTTTGGTACGTTCAGTTCACCAGGGGCTTCAGTGTACCCCATAACACGTCAAGAAAAGTCCGAACACTTTCGACAGTGCGACACCCCAAACTTATAGCATTATATGCATCAGCTCTAAATCATGTCTTGGGTCAATAGTTGGGTTTGCCCGGCTCCTATGTTTTGGTACCTTATGTTCCGCTATATCGGCTAAGGTAGCGCAGGGAGAACTACTCCGATTGTGTCCAGGTTCTTCCGGACAAGCACCTCAGTAGAGAAAGCCGAAAACTGACTGTCATGATGCGGTGAGAGCTGGTCGCTATTCGAGAGGTCTCAAATCCTTAAAGATTTTTCCGCTTCGGGCGAGGAATCGGCTTTGTGCGATTTAGGCGTGCATAGCGCCCCAAGTTCGGCCTTCCGAATACTAGGGGCTTCACCGAAATTTAAAATTGTAGACTTCTATGGCTAAGTGAGAGTGATAAAGTTGTATAGTCCGATTGCCTTGTTCGCTGCGCTAAACACCTCCTTAAAGGACCAAAAATTTGGATAAAGAGTGTTTAGATTTATACCGAACACCCCGGTACTAGCTACATGGGGGAAAAAGCCGACGACTGGCCAACTCTCAGATTTTACAAACGGCCGCACAGAAGGTAATATTTTAAATCAACAAGCGTTATATAGCGCATATGAACTCGTTTTTCATATTACAAGGATGACATGAGTACATTCATTCAAATATTACATCCTTAGCACACTCATCCACCACAAGGCGGGCACCCTTCAGGACACCCTCATAATACTGCTCGGGGTGACGGTGCCCCTTGCCCATCGACGGCCCCTCCGTCACCAGCTTCTCGGCGTCCATCTTCGCCCAGTGCACTTTCGCACGGGCGAAGGCCCTGCGAGCACCTTCAATGCAGACGGACCGGTTAATGACTTCAAGCCGCGGAAATGCATTTATCGTCCGATTTACAAGGCCGAAGTAGCTGTTAGGCAGGGGCTCGCCAGGCCACAACCGGACTATAAGGTCCTTCATGGCTAGTTCGGCCGCCTTGTGTAGTTTGACCAGTTGCTTCAGCTGGTCGCTCAAGGACATCAGATGTTCAGCCTCAATATACTGGGACCAGAACAGCTTCTCTGTCGAGCTCCTCTCCTCAGCACGGTTGAACTCCGTGGCATACGATATGCTGCGCGGCAGATCTGCGAACGCCCTGGAGAGCTCCGAATTCGGGTAAGTAAAAGGAAACTCTCCTTCACTTGCTTGCTTTGCATAATGAATGCCTTACCCGCCGCTATCTTCTTGGCCACCTGGATCTCTTGGAGGGCCTTTTGGGCTTCGGCCTCGGCGTCTTGCACGCTCTGGAGGGCCTTCGCAAGCTCAGACTCTTGCGTCTTGGAGTCACGCTCCAAGGACTCGAATTTTTGGACGAAGTCCTGGAGCTCTTGCTGGACCTCATTTACCCGAGCATCCTGCTTCTCACGCTCGGCGCGCTCCTTGGCCGCCTTGTCTTTAGCCTCGGACATCGCTTTCTTTAGGGCCGCCACTTCAGTCGTGGCCCCTATTAAAATTCATGATGCTACTATTAGCATCAATGATTTTCCTTTATATAAACACATGGACGGGTTACAACTTACCTATGTTCTCCTCGAGCTGCCTCTTTACGAGGCTGAGCTCTTGCTCGGCCCGCACCAGGTCCCACTTCAGTCCGGAGACCTCTACAGTGCGGGTGGCAGCAGCCAGCAGCGCCGCCTGCTTATTCACATACACATAATATGATTAGACTCCTGTGGATGTTATTTGATCCTCTGTTCGGCCTTTCTTTCCGAACACCAAACAGAGCATCAGGGGCTACTATCTATGCTACGATATTTCCTCGTAATGTGATTACTTACCTCAAAGCCTATTAGGAGGCTGGTGCAGGCTTCGGTCAATCCGTTTTTGGCGGACCAAACATTCTCAATCACCATACTCATAAGAGTACAATGCTCTTCGTCAATGGAAGCATCGTGAAGCGCTTCCAGCAAGTTGTCTTATGCCTCTGGTTGGACAGAGGTCATCATAACAGGCGGCTCAGCCTCCTTAGCGAGGGGCTGCCTACCTGAATCCGGAACCATTCGAGGTTCTAGCGTAGTATCCGGCCGGGAGCCGGACTTGCTGCGGCGCCTGTCGTCAAGATCCATGGGGGTCTTTTCCCCGATGTGCCCGGCGTCTGGGATTTCGCCTTGGGGCATCTCCAGAACCATCCCCCCTGCTCTGGTATCCTCTGGGACGACACCTCGGTGTCGTCCGCGGGCCGGGGGGAGGTGGCCGTCGGGAGCGAATAACTATTCATCTCCGACTGACTCAAGGACCCATCCAAGGAGGATACATCAATGCGGGCTTTGTACGGACTGCACGATCATGTTCAACATGATGAAGAGCAATAAAGCAAAACATACCAGAAGCATTATAGTGTCCGGATGCTTACGACTTTGCTCGGGGCTTGTCCCTGGGCAACCACTCCTCGTCGCTATAGGCGGCTGTGGTGGATTGGTCCGGAGGGAGGGTCCTTCCCTGCTTGGACCCTTCGGCCTCCCCATATGGGGTGGCCTTCCTTTTCTTCTCCTCTCTGGATGTGGGAGGAATTTCCTCTTCCTCCTCCTCGTCTTAGTTGGAGGAGTGTGCCTTGGCGTCTTCGGATGATGTGCTCGATGCAGCCTTGCGCCGGAGACCTTTCCTGGTCCCCGTGCCTTCTTCTTGGCCTTCTTTTCCGGCACCTTGTAAGGCGTCGGAACCATCATCTCTGTCAGGAGAGCGGTTGCTAGATGTTCAGGTAGCGGAGCCGGATAGTAGATCCGCTCCGTTGTCGCCACATAGTCATGTTTAATCAGCATGGTGGCATAAATTCCTCCCAGGAACATACTGGTAAAGGCACATCCTGTGATATATAGAGATCTTACCGGATTGGCGGGGCGCTTTGCGCTGAGTCCGCTGTCCTCGGTAGTGGGAGGAGGTACTTCAGCGGCCTTAAACAACACCTTCTAGACGTCTTTGTGCGTCGTGTTGAAGATCTCTCGCAGCGTCTAGTGTTTGACCGAATCGAACTCCCACATATTGAATGCAATACCTTGACATGGGAGGATCCGGCGGAAGAGCATGACCTGGACCACGTTGACAAGCTTGATCTTCTTGCCTATCATATTTTTGATACAATTCTGGAGTCCGGTCAGCTCCGCATGTGCACCCTAGGCTAAGCCATTCTTTTCCCAGGAGGTGAGCCGCATGGGGATGCCGGATCAAAACTCGGGGGCCGCCGCAAAGTTGGCGTCGCGCAGCTCGGTGATGTCGAACCACCCCGATTGCCACCCCTTCACGGTCTCCACGTAGGAGCCTTCGAGCCAGGTAACGTTGGGCATCTTGCCCACCATGGCTCCTCCGCACTCCGCTTGCTGGCCGACCACTCTCTTCGGCTTCACATTGAAGATCTTTAGCCACAGGCCGAAGTGGGGCTTGATGCAGAGGAAGGCCTCGCACACGACGATAAACGATGAGATGTTGAGCATGAAATTTGGGGCCACATCAGGAAAATCTAGCCCATAGTAAAACATGAGTCCGCGGACAAATGGGTGGAGGGGAAATCCCAGTCCACGGACGAAGTGGTGGAGAAACACAACCCTCTCATGGGGTTCCGGAGTAGGGATGATCTGCCCTTCATCCGGGAGTCGGTGCGCGATGTCTGCGGCTAAATACCTGGCCTCCCGAAGCTTCGTAATGTCCTCCTCCGTCACCATCCACTTTCCTCCCGCTCCGGACATGTCTGGAATGGCTTTACGGATAAGGTGAGAACTTGGGCGCTGGGGCTCGAGGGTGCGAGAATGGATGAGCAAAGGAGGAAGAAGGCGTGGGTGAAAAAGGAGAATCCCTACCTCTTTATAAAGGCGGCAGAAACTGTGCGCCTCTCCACTTGCCTGTTAAAATCGCTTGTTCCCCAAGTGCCACGGTTGATGGTGCGGTCGGGTTACCCATGCCCATATTGATGAGAATCCCACAATAAGGGGAAACAATCTGTGCTTCGACAAGACGTGCCAAGGAAACCGCCGCACAATATGTGCAATAGCTGGTTGTGAAAAACGGTTTGAATAATGACCAGGCCGTGGCGTGATGTCACGCTATGAAAAGTTGTCAGCAGATTAGATTTCTGGAATACTGTTCTCTCTATGGTGTATGTGGAATTTGTTTCGCAGAGTCGGACACAACTCTCGTGTTCAAAATCTTCTATGGCGTATTCGGAGAAGGAACCCGCCTTACAATGCCGAAGACAATCTGCGCGCCGGACTCATCGTCATTGAAGCCTGGTTCAGGGGCTACTAAGGGAGTCCTAGATTAAGGGGTCCTCGGACAGCTAGACTATATACTTTGGCCGGACTGTTGGACTATGAAGATACAAGATTGAAGACTTCGTCACGTGTCCGGATGGGACTCTCCTTTGCGTGGAAGGCAAGCTCGGCAATTCGGATGTGTAGATCTCCTTCTCTGTAACTGACTCTATGTAACCCTAGCCCCTTCCAGTGTCTATATAAACCGAAGGGTTTAGTCCGTAGGACAACAACAATCATAATCATAGGCTAGCTTCTAGGGTTTAGCCTCTACGATCTCGTGGTAGATCAACTCTTGTAATACTCATATCATCAAGACCAATCAAGCAGGAAGTAGGGTATTACCTCCATCGAGAGGGCCCAAACCTGGGTAAACATCATGTCCCCCGCCTCCTATTATCATTAGCCTTAGACGCACAGTTCGGGACCCCCTACCCGAGATCCGCCGGTTTTGACACCGACAGGGAGGATGGACCCCGCCACAAAAGCCGCACACTCAACGGCGATAGCGCCGAACACATATTTCACTTGCAATGAGGTCTGTGTTATCGGACCCTTGGACTCGTTTCTGGCCATAGACTCCGAACCGCGTGCATCCATGCCCATCGGATCTGACTGGGCGCCGATCATGGAGTTTAGCTCCGCAGATATTTTTCAGCACTCGCCCTTGGGCGACGTGCTAAACTCATTAAAATCTCTCTCTCTCTGGGAGGAGACCCTCGGCCAAATTATGTCCGGCTTGAGTGGGAAGCGGACGACGAATGAATTCGTTACCCACCCACCACCCACTTAATAGCCATTGTCGATGACTTAACGGACATTCTCGATTTCGACTCCGAAGACATCGACGGTATGGACGACGATGCTGGAGAAGAACAGGAACCACCGCCCACATGGCGTTGGACAACCACCTCATCATATGACATATATATGGTGGACACACCCAAAGAAAACAGTGGCGAGAATCAAAAGAATGCAAAGGAGGATAATCCTCCTGAGAAGCAACCAAAGCGCCGACGTCAGCGGCGCCGCTCTAAACCACGCCATAGCAAAAACAACGATACCGGCACAAGAGACAATAGCACTAGGGATGATGCCGAAGACGAAAACAATCCCGCCCAGCCAAGCTTTGAACAGGCCAGACGGGAGGACGGGCAAGCTAGCCCCGATGAACAGGCAATGAATGAAGACTCGGAGGATGACAATTACATGCCCCTCTCCGAAGACGAGGTGAGCCTCGGCGACGAAGAATTTATCGTGCCTGAGGATCCCGTCGAGCAGGAGCGCCTCAAGCACCGGCTTATAGCCACTGCAAA
This sequence comes from Triticum dicoccoides, assembly GCF_002162155.2. Lineage (NCBI taxonomy): Eukaryota > Viridiplantae > Streptophyta > Magnoliopsida > Poales > Poaceae > Triticum > Triticum dicoccoides. The sequence continues at coordinate 569,413,603 of NC_041389.1, read as the reverse complement.
AAGCCTGAAGAATAAACAGCAGCAGCTTCAACCTGATCAAGATCTGCTCACCGATAGATGGACTAAGGTCCTGGCAGCCGAGGAATACGGACTCAAGCGCCCAACCAAAAGTTACCCTAGGCGCAGGCTGTTACCTCAATTCGAGGATGAGGCACTATAGCCTATACTACCAGAGCAGGATGCGGCTGACCGACCACCTCGTGGCCGAGACAAAGCGGCTTATCAGTCCGAACACCAGCCAGCACCCCGTCGCCGAACAAACAAAAACATGCAGGCCCGGGGCTACACGCATGACCTGCAAGACAAGTTGGAAAGCAAAGTAGGACAGTCAAGATCGATCTACGGATCGTGGGGGCGCGCCCCAACGCGTGACGATGACCGCCATGCTGGATATACTAAATACAAATCCGTCCGGGCCGAATACCGCAGACCAGGTTCATCCGAACTGCGTCACGATGTAGCCCGGCATAGAGGCACCGCACACCCCCTATGCTTCACTGACGAAGTAATGGAGCATGAATTCCCAGAAGGGTTTAAACCCGTAAACATCAAATCATATGATGGGACAACAGACCACGCGGTATGGATTGAAGATTTCCTTCTCCACGTTCACATGGCCCGCAGCGATGATCTCCATGCAATCAAGTACCTCCCACTAAAACTCAAGGGACCAGCTCGGCATTGGCTGAATAGTCTGCCAGAAAACTCCAGTGGTAGTTGGGAGAACCTGGAAGATGCATTCCTCGACAACTTTCAGGGCACTTATGTGCGATCGTCGGACGCTGATGACCTAAGTCACATAACCCAACAACACGGAGAGTTAGATAGGAAATTCTGGACTCGGTTCTTAACTAAAAAGAACCAAATCGTCGATTGTCCGGATGCCGAAGCCCTAGCGGACTTTAAGCATAACATCCATGACGAGTGGCTCGCCCGACACCTCGGCCAAGAGAAGCCGAAATCCATGGAAGCTCTCACGACACATGACCTGCTTCTGCGCGGGCGAGGACAGCTGGCTAGCTCATAGCAACAACGCCTCAAGCAAGCCTGGAACTTCTGCATCCAGAGATAACAACGGCAAGCCCCGACGCAGCAAACACAAGCGTCGACATAATGGCGACAACACTGAAGACACGACCGTCAATGCCGGATTCAATGGCTCTAAGACCGGTCAAAGGAGAAACAATTCAAAAGAAATAGTTCGGGCATGTCCCGTCTGGACCGTATACTCGACCATCCATGTCAAATCCATGGCACCCCAGGAACACCAGCCCATCATACCAACAGAGAATGCTGGGTCTTCAAACAAGCCGGCAAGTCAGGTGCCAAAAACAAGGAGAAGAGGTCGTAAAGCGATGATAACGACGAGGAGCCCCAGCCACCGAGCACAAGAGGGCAAAAGAAGTTTCCCCCACAAATTAAAACGGTGAATATGATAAACGTCACCCATATTCCCAAACGGGAGCGGAGGCGCACACTTAGGGACGTCTACGCAATGTATCTAGTCACCCCAAAATATAACCCATGGTCATCCGGCCCGATCACCTTTGACCACAAGGATCATCCGAACAACATCAGTTAGGGTAGCTCAGCTTCACTAGTCCTTGACCCAATAGTTGATGGATTCCACCTTACCAGAGTCCTTATCGACGGAGGCAGTAGTCTGAACCTGCTTTATCAGGATACAAGATGCAAGATGGGTATCGATCCTTCAAAGATCAAACCCACTAAAACCACCTTTAAAGGTGTCATACCAGGCGTTGAGGCCTACTACACAGGCTCCGTCACTCTGGAGGTAGTCTTCGGACCCCCGGATAATTACCGCAACGAAGAGTTAATCTTTGATATCGTCCCTTTTAGCAGCAGCTATCATGCACTGCTCGGATGAACCGGGTTTGCTCGATTCAACGCGGTGCCACATTACGGTTATCTTAAGCTCAAGATGCCCGGTCCACACGACGTCATCACAGTTAATGGCAAAGCCAAACGCTCCCTCCGTACCAAAGAGCACACCACCGCCTTAGCAGTGCAAGCGCAGAGGGGCATTTTTCAATCGAACCTTCATTCAATAGCCAAGCTCCCGGACACCGTCAAAAGAGTCCGAACTACTCCTCGGCAGGATAGCCCAGGTTGTCAAGAGCTCAATTAACCACTCCGGCGATAGGTGGAGGTAAAGCTTGGTTAGGACCCACAATGCGGCTTAATCGCTCCGTGGCAAACAAACATTGTTGCATTTACTTCGCAGGTCCACTTCTGTCTAGGCCATCACTGGTGACATGGCGACCAGACCCATAAGGGGACAAACATACCAAGGAGGGAAACAGCTCAAACGCATAAGGGAGTCCTCATATATTCCCCTTGATGATCATCCGATTATTCAACGGATCATCTCACAGCCCCCCTCCTGGTCTCAGCAGGTTCCGAAGTCATATTTCTTTTTATCGCACTACTTGTATTCATACGCCTCGACGTATTATTTAATTACAACATGCGGCTTTATATGACACTTACTTACTGCTCTTCCTTATTGACATTTCCTGTCAAGTGGCAGCCGTACACTACGGTATGCCTTAATATGCCAGGGGCCTCATTGTACCCATAATACGGTAACAAAGTCCGAACACCCTCACGGTCGTTCGACACCCCGAACTTATAGCATTATATGCATCGGCTCCAAATCATGTCTTGGGTCAATAGTTGGGTTGCCCAGCTCCTGTGCTTGCTACCCTATGTTCCGCTATATCGGCTAGGGTAGTAAAGGGAGAACTACTGCGATTGTGTACCGGTTCTTCCGGATGAGCACCTCAGTAGAGAAAGCCGAAAACTGACTGTCATGATGCGGCAAGAGCTGGCCAGCTGTTTGAGAGGTTACAAAATCTTTAAGGATTTCTTCCGCATTATGCGATAACTAATGCAGCATGCGACGGATCGACTTTTTCTTCCGATCATGTGCTTATAGAGCCCCTAGTGCGGTCTTCCAAACACCAGCGGCTGCGCCTACCTTTCTTTTGTCAAACTCCTATGACTAAGTGAGGGTGATAAAGCCTTATAGTCCGATTGCCTGTTTCGTTGCGCTGAGCACCTCCTTCAAGGACCCAAAACTGGGGTAAAGAGTGCTCAGGTTTATCCTGAACACCCTCGTACTTCCTACTTGGGGGCAGAAGCCGACGACTGGCCAACTCTCAGGATTAATATATAAAATGGCCGCACAGGAGGTAAATTTTTGAAATAACAGGCATTATATTATATAAATGACCTTGTTCAAACATCACATAGGATAACATGAATTTATTCATGGGAATATAATATCCTTGGCACATTGCTTCGCTACAAGGCGGGATCCTTTCAGGTCACTATCATAATATAACTCGGGCTTGCGGTGCTCCTTTCCCGCAGGCGGTCCCTCGGTCATCAGCTTTTCGGCATCCATCTTCGCCCAGTGCATCTTTGCGCAGGTGAAGGCCATTCGCGCACCTTCCATACAGACCGGCCGCTTGATAACTTCAAGTCGAGGGCAGACACTTACAAGCCGCTTCACGAGCCCGAAGTAGCTGCTGGGAATCACCTTGGCGGGCCATAGCCGGATAATCAAATCCTTCATGGCTAGTTCGGCCGCCCTATGCAGCTCGATCAGCTGTTTCAGTTGATCGACAATGGGCATTGGATGCTCTGGCGCCAGATATTGCGACCAGAACAGCTACTCCATAGAGCTCCCTTCTTCGGCTCGGTAGAATTGTGCGGCATTAGATACACTGCACGGCAGTTCCACAAACACCCCTGGAGAAACCCGAATTTGGATTAGTAACAGGAATTTCTTCCTTCAAATATTTGCTTTGCATAGAAAAAGCCTTACCCACCGTGATCTTTCTGGCCTCCTGGATTTCCTGGAGGGCGCCTTGGGCTTCGCCCCGTGCATCTGTGCGGGTTGACGAGCCTTGGTGAGTTCGGATTCTTTCTCTGTTAAACTCTGCTCCAAGGTCTCGCACTTCTTCACGTCCTCTTGGAGCTCTTGCTGGACTTCAATAACCCTGGCCTCGTGCTTTTAATGAAGGACCTGCTTTTTGGCCGCCTTCTTCTCGGCCTCGGCCACTGCCTTTCTAAGAGCCTCGATTTCGGTCGTCGCTCCTAGAGCACATCATAAATTCTTTTTGTCATACTCAGTTATTCATTCGTACCGAATGCAAACGAGGACTTTTGCATACCTTGGTTATCCTTCAATTGCTTCTTCACTTGGCCGAGCCCTTCTTAGGCCCGCTCCAGACTCTTCTTCGGTCCAGAGACTTCCACAGTATGAGAGGTCGCAGTCACTACAAATGCCTGCTTAAAAAAAGAGAGAGGTATAGGTACTACAAGGTAAGTCTCCTGCGAACATATATTTGATCCTCTATCCGGCTTTTCCTTCCGAACACCGAACAATGTATCAGGGGCTACTATCTATACTATGACACTCTTTAAAACCTCACAACATACCTCAAAGCCCGTTATAAGCCTGGTGCAGGCTTCAGTCAGCCCGCTTTCGGCAGACTGAATCTTCTCAATTACCGCACCCATAAAGGCACGGTGTTCTTCAACAATGGAAGCGTTTTTCAGCGCTGTTAATAAGGTATCTGTCGTGGAATTGTCACGTCAGATGTCCTTGTGAAAGGACTTAGTTGTGGAGCCATCGCAACTAGGAAGCTTGAAGGGGTTAATCGGGACAAAGGACACGAGAGGTTTTATACTAGTTCGGCCCCTTACGGTGAAGGTAAGGCCTACGTCTAGTTGGGTTGGTATTGATGTTTCAATGACTAGGGAGCGAGATACGCTATGCCTGGCTCTCGATGAGTGTTTCTTGCCCTAAGCCGCCAGCGGGTCGTCCCCTTATATACACGGGTCAACGCCCTGCGGCTTACAGAGTCCCTGCCGGCTTATAAACAAGGTCCGGCTCGGTGACTAGTTAAGTCTACCTTATGATACAAGTAATATTATTACAGTGGTTTATTACAACGGGCCTTAAGTCGTCTGTGGGCCTTAAGCTCTCTATGAACCGCCATCTTCATACTTTGGTCTTGGGCTTCTCTCTGGTGAGTCCTCTTTGCGTAACCCGGCCCCTCCTGGGCGGCTTACACAAATAGTTGTATCCCCAACATTAGGCCCCAGATTGATTTGAACCTGTTCATGTCAATCTTAAAATACCTTATGGACTATCCTGCAGTCTTTTGTCTTGAACGAAGAATTTTAACCCGCCGTGACGTCATCATCTGGATCCGGGTTAAATCATCATGACGTCATCTTCAATAAAATTAATTTTTACTCCGTCGAATCTTGAACGGATCTTTGTCTTTACTGACCATCCCGAGAATCGAGGCGCCAGAGCCGCTGGATAATAAATGGTATCTCCTCGCCTTTCGTGCCCTCTCGGTTAGTCTTCCCTTATAAATAGGGCGACCTAGGTCTTTCCCAGTCATCTTCTTCGTCTTGCCTCTTCCCGAACTCTGCCGCCACCATTGTCGAACCCCTCGTCTTCACCGACTCAGGCCGCTGCATCAACCTGATTCGAACCAGAGATCGACGGCGAACCTCTGCAGCTCGTTCGCATCCATGAGTTCCTCTCATTCCCTTTCTCAGATATGCGTTAGGTTCTTGCTGAGTTCGTCGGTGTTCATCACTGCCCGACGCCAAACCCTCGCTAGTTCCTTCCAACGCCCTGTTTAGATTGTAAAAACTACGTAGAACGGCTGCGGTGTTTGTTTGTGTTAATCTTGCATAAAAATAGATCTCATTTGTCTTGTTCAGAAACCCTCTTCGAGTGCATGAACTTCTCTGCCCTGTTTTAGGTCTAGAAACTTTTTCTTTTCAGAGCAATACTTTGATCCAGAGTAATAACTGTTAGCTGTGAAACTTGCTTTTATCACCCGGAAAACCTCTTTTGGTAAATGCCCTGAAACACAACTGTCGAGATGTCCGGCTTAAATAAATGACACAGAACCTTGATTGCTCTCTCATGACCCGGATTTTTTTTTGAGTTGTACTTGATACTTGTGGCGGCGTAAATATTGTTGCACAGTTATCCTTATACCATTAGGCCCCTCATTAAGCCGCCACTTTAAATAATCAAGATTTTCCTCCCGGGTTAAAATTGAACCGGATCTTCTTGTTTTTCCATAGGCCAATTGCTGTGATGGCTCCTAAGGCTACCAACGCCCCTGTAACTTGTAGTTGGGTTCCATCCATAGTGACCAATAGCAAACTAGCTGAGTTTGTAAAGTCTGGGCATCTACCAAAAAAGGACGTCATGTCGTACTGTGCCCCTGACCCGTCTGAAGAAAAGCCTCACCCTAAAGCAGGGGAAGTAATATTTTTTACGGATCATATGAGCCGTGGATTTGCTCCTCCCAGCTCAAAATTCTTCAGAGAGGTTTTAAATTTCTTTGACCTTAGACCTCAAGACATCGGACCCAATTCTGTGTCAAATATTTACAATTTTCAAGTCTTCTGCGAGGTGTACCTGGGAGAGGAGCCAAGTCTGCTTTTGTTCAAGGAACTTTTTTACATGAACCGGCAAAATGAACGTGCCAACGGGCCCAGTCTTGAGCTCGGCGGCATCTCAATCCAGCGATGGAGAGACTGTCTTTTCCCTTATGCCGAGTTGCTGAGTCACCCCAAATCTTGGAACCAGACGTGGTTCTACTATCAGGACACTTCTCCGGCTGGTGAAAAACCTCTGCCCGGCTTTCGCGCCCCGCGCCTTGAATCTAATCATCCACTACCAGACAAGCTGACAACCCTTGAACGCGTGCCTCTCAATTCCACCATCAGGAAGATTAAAGCTCTCTTGGGAAACGGTTTAAACGACATCGATTTGGTCCGAGTCTGGGTCACTTGGCGTATACTTCCATTAAGCCGCCGTCCCGGCTTAATGTTTACTTATAGTGGAGAAAAGAATGATCCTCTACGCCATAGCCCTGACGACTTACCAGATGACGTGGTGGATGCTACAACCCAGTCACTGCTGAAGGAGGGCACTGTGACGAGCAACACCTTCGGCTTACTTCCATTTTACAAGAATAACCCGGCCCCTGTGGTAAGTTATCAATCGCAACAAATGTTTACAGATATATTATACCTTTCTTGATAATCATAATTCTTTAACTTTTTCCACAGGCCGATGATGACTTCTGGAAAGCCAAATATGACCATGAAGCTGCCAAACAGGCCAGGACGACCAAGAAAGCTGAAAGGAAAGCCGCCAAGGTAGGAACCTCAAAGAAGAAGAAACCCAGCGCCTCTGACTTACTCAGATTGGAGGATAGCTCTTCGGATGAAGAAGAGGTAATCTTTAAATTTTCTTAAGTCCCTTCTTATCACCTGTCTGATATTTTATCCCTTCAGGAGGATACGGGAAACAGTCGAGCAGCCATTGAAGAGGTAACTATAATCTCCTCCGACTCAAAGCCTTTGCCAAAGCAAAAGATCCGCAGGGTGACCCGGAAAGTAAGATTTTCACATGCACTTTCTTATCAAGATCCTCAATTTCTTTTGAAGCAACAACAGCTTGAGAGCCAGAGGCAGACCCGGAACAACAATGATGCAGAACTTTCCTCCGGCTTACCTGACGTAACCAGGAAGCGTCGGACTGAGGTTATCTCTGATTTACATTCTGTTTTACCTTTAGCGGGCTTAATTCGTCATCCTCTCAATTCGTCCGACTCCAATTATCCGGATACTTCTCCTTCTTCCGGTGAATCCATGCAGTCAAACATGCCGACTTTCAAAACTGCTCCCGGGTAATGTAACCTTATGCACTTTTACTTTACCCATGCTTGCGTATTCATCCTTCTACTTTTGTTAACAGTATGAAGTGAAACCCAGTAAACGGGCAAAGAAGAACAAGCCATCCGAAGAGCTGGTCGTAGCTGAACCGGTGATTAATGCATTTGCTCCAGACAACTCTGCCCATTAGCCACCGCCAGATCCGGCTTCTGATATTGCAATGCCAACTTCTGATCCACCTGCCGAAGATACTCTACACATAAGTGACCCGGAAACGCCTAGCCCGGTCAAAACAAGTGAACCGGAAGTTGAGATTGTGAAGTCTCAGTTTGTTGAACCGGGACGGCCTACCGTCCTTGCCAAATGTAGCGCCAAGGAAGAATTTGCCCAACACCGATAGTCCAAGCAGGACATTACTGATTATACTCACTTAAGCATTGGTGATGTAGTCTCGGGCTATCTGAATCAAGTGCATAATAGCCATGACCTGGAAATTGACATGGTGAAACAAATACAGCACAAATCTGAGGTATTACTTATACTGTTTACCTGAGTCTTACATACTGTACCAGCCCCCAAGTCTATTGCTTATTGAACAAATATGCTGTAGACTTTAGAAATCTGCCGTACCTGTTAACTTATCTAGCTCAAGAAGAATTTACTTAACCAGGTTATAACATAAGGCTTTTAAATTTGCAACATACATTAGCCCCCAAGTGTCAAGTATCTTTACTTGTAAGGTGCTTGAGACTTTAATATATGTGACCCGGTAATATAAGGTAAAAAATTCTTCAGCATACATTAGCCCCCAAGTGTCAAGTATCTTTACTTGTAAGGTGCTTGAGACTTTAATGTTACCTTATAATCCTTACATAACCTGGTGTTAATGCAGGCTGCCACAAGTCAGTTTGAATCAGAGCTTGCGGTCCTGAAGAGTCATATGAAAACTCAAGAACTTGAGACACAGAAGGCTAACTCCAAATTCGAATTCAGTGTCTCTGAAAATGAGAAACTAAAGAAGAAATTTGAGTCGGAGAAGAAAACTTGGGCTGATGAGAAGGCTTCCCTGGTGACTCGTGCCTAAACAGCCAAAGCATCTCTTGCAGAAACAACATCCGAGCTGACCGACTTAAAACAACAAATATCTCAAATGGTCTCAGCCATCTTCGGTAAGTTATTGTGAAACAGATTTAAACATTGCAGCCTTATAATGACTATTGCATTAATGACCTCCGGCTGACGGTTATGTTTATGCACTTACATGCCCCAGGAGTACCAATCTGAAGCAAAACATGCAGATCAAGCTCAAAGCAGTTTATACCTTAGTGGAACAGCTGTACACCGGGTCACAACGCGCTTTGGCCGTTGTAGCCTTATCAACTCCACATCCCCGCCTTCTTCAAGACGTTTTGAAGAGCCTCGCCTTTCTTCCTCAACGGATCCAAGACTTAAGGCAGGCGTCCTCAAGAGCCGGTGCTGTGGCCGCATTGAGCCGGGCGAAAGCATGGCTCCCAGAACTAGACCCAGCCGACCTTGCCCTTGGGTACCCAAGTTTGAAGGAAGACGACACTACATTTGATGACCATGATTTCACCGCCTGCGTCAGAGCCATATGTCCGGTGGCAACCCTTATTGGAAACGACACTGACCTTAGCAAGTATGCGTCGGCTTATGACAGTGAAAACCAGAGAATCCCAAACACTCCATATGATCAAATCAGTCTGATCCCTCCAATTCGTAAGCATAGTTTTGCTCCTGAAGTAGATCCGACCGGTTTAATAGATGATGAAGCTGAGTTTGAAGCTTTGAGCGGCATTGATTGGGCCTCATCAACTTTCCAGGACAAAACAGCCAACAGAGAAGCGGAGAAGGATAACCCGGAGCCCTCAAGCCCGCCGAAGGAATGAATCGCCAGGTGTTTGGCCAAAAAACAGTGCTTCATCATTTCAGACTCGGGGAGTCTTGTAATAGGGTAGAAAGAACTCCCAATGCTCGTCATGCCTTCGTGCATGCTCTTACCGCTTAACACTTTCCGTAAGCCGCCGTGGCTGCATATTTCTGGCCTTATTTCTTTGGCGTTTTAAATGTTGCTCGCCTTATTCTGCACAGAAAGTATGGATAACCGGACACAAACCAACCGTCTGATATACAGGCTGGTTTATGATCATATTTTGTTAAACCTAAGCATAATAGCATACCTGCGATCCTTGGATAATCTTTCCGGCTCATATGACGTTCACCCGACACTTAACGACCTAGGGCGATGAATAATAAACCGGCAAGACAAAAAATATCTCATAATGCTTTCCACAAGGTTTCACGATAAACAAAATACTTTACAGGTTTCTGATTCGGATACGATCAGTAAACCGTTCCAAAGGGGTTAAGCTAAGATTCAGATACAATCATATAGCCCCCAGTGGCTTGGCGATGCCGATCAAGTGGGTATCAACAGCTATGTTCTCTTTGGTTCGAATATGACCTATGTTTGAACAGGAAGCCCCCAAGTGACCATAAGATTTGTTTAATGACGCTGATTCGTATACGATCCACGTCAGACCTAAAGGGGTTAAGCTGTGATTCAGATATGATCAGGAAGCCCCCAAGTAGGCTTGGCAAGTATGCCGATCAAGTGGGTATCGACAGCTATGTTCTCTTTGGTTCGGATACGACCTATGTTTGAACACGAAGCCCCCAAATGACCATGGCTAGATTCAGATATGATCATAAGCCGGAACAGAGGTAAAGCCGGATTCAGATATGATCCGGTCCCTATTGGTTGTTTCCACCACGTGTCAAAAAGACATATACACTTTTTTGAGGGTGAAAAAAGGACAAAGGTCCTGCTTTATTACTTTATATAATATGTACATTGTCAAAAAATATATACATCTAAAGAGCCGGTGGCTTAAGTATAATAAGGCCGAAGATGGGCTATATTCCACGGCCGGCGGGTCTCCTCCTCCGATTTACCTGAGTCTTTGTGCTCTCGAATATCAATGAGGTAGTATGACCCGTTGTGCAAATTCTTGCTGACCACAAAGGGTCCTTCCCAAGGAGGGGATAGCTTGTGCATATCAGACTAATCCTGGATGAGCCGGAGCACTAAATCGCCTTCCTAAAATGTTCTGCTTCTGACCCGGTGGCTGTGATAGCGACGAAGGTCTTGCTGGTAAATCGCCGAGCGGGCTATTGCCAAGTCTCGCTCCTCATCCAACAGGTCCAGATTCTCCTGTCGAGCCTTCTCGTTATCAGCCTCAATGTAAGCCGCCACACGGGGCGAATCGTGCCAGCTATCACTTGGCAGAACTGCCTCTGCTCCATAAACCATGAAAAAAGACGTGTAACCCGTTGATCTGTTAGACGTAGTGTTGATGCTCCACATCACAAAGGGCAACTCTTCCACCCAACAACCCGGAGTCCGCTGTAAAGGGACCAAAAGCCGTGGTTTGATACCCCTTAAGATCTCCTGATTAGCTCTTTCTGCTTGACCATTGGATTGAGGATGAGCAACAGCCGAAACATCAAGCCGGATATGTTCCCGTTGACAGAACTCCTCCATGGCACCCTTGGAGAGATTAGTGCCATTATCAGTTATGATGCTATGTGGAAAACCAAAACGAAAGATCACCTTTTTGATGAACTGAACTGCTGTGGCCGCATCACACTGACTGACCGGCTCTGCCTCAATCCACTTTGTAAATTTATCCACTGCCACCAGGAGGTATGTTTTTTTATCCTTAGACCTTTTAAAAGGTCCCACCATGTCAAGCCCCCAGACTGCAAACAGCCAAGTAATTGGAATCATTCTCAATTCCTTAGCCGGCACATGAGCTCGTCTTGAGAATTTTTGACATCCGTCACATTTGCTAACAAGATCTTCTGCATCTGCATGAGCCGTCAGCCAATAAAAACCATGACGGAAAGCCTTGGCCACCAGAGATTTTGAACCGGCATGATGACCACAATCTCCTTCATGGATTTCTCGAAGTATCTCTTGACCCTCTGCAGGCGAAACACAACGCTGGAACGCCCCTGTGGCACTAAGATGATGTAACTCGCCGTTAACAATCATCATGGATTTGGACCGCCTGACAATTTGTCTCGCCAAGGTCTCATCCTCAGGCAGCTCTCCCCGGGTCATATAAGCCAAATATGGCAATGTCCAATCTGGGATGACGTGAAGTGCAGCCACCAACTGCGCCTCCGGGTCTGGCACTGCAAGCTCCTCCTCTATAGGTACCTTGACAGAAGGATTATGTAAAACGTCAAGAAAGGTGTTAGGCGGCACCGGCTTGCGCTGAGAGCCCAGCCGGTTTAAAGCATCAGCCGCCTCATTCTTCCTTCTGTCAATGTGCTCCACCTGATACCCTTTGAAGTACCCAGCTATGGCATCGACTTCTCGGTGATAAGCCGCCATAAGGGGATCCTTAGAATCCCATCTGCCTGAGACCTGTTGAGCCACGAGGTCTGAGTGGCCCAAGCACCTTACCCGGCTTAAATTCATCTCTTTAGCCATCCGGAGACCATGGAGCAAGGCCTCGTATTCAGCTGCATTGTTAGTACAAGGAAACATGAGCCGGAGCACATAACGAAATTTATCACCTCGAGGGGAAGTTAAGACAACTCCAGCCCCTGATCCTTCTAACTACCTGGACCCATCAAAGTGAATAGTCCAATACGTATTGTCCGGCTTCTCCTCAGGTGCCTGCAACTCTATCCAATCGTTGATAAAATCCACCAAGGCCTAAGATTTGATGGCAGTACGGGGCATATACTTTAAACCATAAGGCCCAAGCTCAATGGCCCACTTGGCGATTCGTCCTGTGGCTTCCTGTTCTGAATGATATCTCCCAGAGGGGCTGAACTTACCACCGTTATAGGATGACTTTGAAAGTACTGCTTCAGCTTCCGGTTTGCCATGAACACACCGTAAACCAGCTTCTGCCAATGTGGATACCTTTGCTTAGACTCAATGAGCACCTCGCTGATGTAGTAAACCGGCCGTTGAACCGGATGCTCCTTGCCTGCCTCCTTATGCTCCAACATGATGGCAACACTGACGGCCCGTGAGTTAGCAGCCACATATAGCAATAGCGGCTCTTTATCAATGGGAGCTGCAAGAACCGGTGGCTCAGATAACTGTCTCTTTAAATCTTCAAAGGCAGTATTAACAGCATCGCTCCAGACAAAAGTGTCTGTTTTCTTCATCATCTGATACATCGGTAAGACCTTCTCTCCTAACCGGCTTAAAGCAGCAACCCGTCCCGCCAGGCGCTGAACATCATTGATACATGCCGGCTTAGCCAGAGAGGTAATCACCGTGATCTTCTCCGGATTAGCTTCAATGCCTCTATTTGACACCAGAAAGCCCAAGAGCTTGCCCGCAGGTACACAAAACACACACTTGGCCGGGTTAAGCATCATCTTGTAAACCTGGAGATTGTCAAAGGTCTCTCTCAAGTTGGGTATTAAAGTTTCCTTTTCTCTGGACTTCACCATGATGTCATCCACATAAGCATGAACATTGCGCCCGATTTGATCGTGCAAACAGTTCTACTCACATCGCTGATAAGTTGCCTGGGCACTCTTGAGCCCAAACAACATAGATACATAACAGAAGGCCCCAAACGGAGTGATAAAAGCTGTCTTCTCCTGGTCCTTAACTGCCATCTTGATCTGATGATAACCAGAGTAAGCATCCAAAAAGCTCAAACATTCACAACCCGCCGTAGCATCGATGATTTGATCAATACGGGGGAGAGCAAAGGGATCAGCCGGACAAGCCTTGTTTAAGTCTGTGTAATCCACACACATCCGCCAAGTGCCGTTCTTCTTGAGCACCAGCACCGGGTTAGCTAGCCACTCCGGATGAAAACTTCAACAATAAACCCGGCCGCTAAGAGCCGGGCCACCTCTTCCCCAATAGCTATCCGTCTCTCTTCGTTGAATCGTCGGCGAAACTGCCTGACCGACTTATACTTCGGATCAATATTGAGAGTGTGCTCAGCGAGTTCCCTCGGTACACCCGACATGTCAGAAGGTTTCCATGCAAAAATGTCCCGGTTCTCATGGATGAACTCGATGAGCGCGCTTTCCTATTTTGGATCCAAATTGGCATTGATACTGAACTATTTAGAGGCGTCTCCCGGGGTGAAGTCAATAAGCTTTACCTCAGCAGCCGATTTAAATTTCAACGCCGGGTCATGCTCAGTAGTTGGTTTCTTGAGGGAGGTCATATCCGCCGGGTCAACATTATCTTGATAAAATTTGAGCTCCTCCGCGGCACAGGCCGTCTCAGCATAAGCCGCGTCGCCTTCTTCACATTCCAAAGCCACCTTTCGACTCCCATGCACGGTGATGGTGCCCTTGTAACCCGGCATCTTGAGCTGTAAGTAAACGTAACACGGCCGTGCCATGAATTTAGCATAAGCCGGTCGCCCAAATAGAGCGTGATATGGACTCCTAATTTTGACCACCTCAAACGTCAGCTTCTCAGCCCTGGAATCATACTCATCTCCAAAGGCCACCTCTAATTCAATCTTACCAACTGGGTAAGCCGACTTTTCTGGAACCACCCCATGGAAAACAATGTTGGATTTTCTCAGATTCTTCTCAGTCAACCCCATACGCTGGAAGGTCTCATAATAGAGTATATTTATGCTACTACCTCCATCCATGAGTACCTTAGTGAATTTATATCCACCAACCTGAGGTGCTACCACCAAGGCTAACTGACCCGGATTATCAACGTGTGGAGGGTGATCCTCTCTGCTCCAAATGATGGGTTGCTCTGACCATGTCAAATAACGAGGAACTGCCGGCTCAACCGAATTTACAGCCCTCTTACGAACCTTCTGGTCACGTTTGCATAAGCTGGTGGTAAACACATGGTACTGCCCACCGCTCAACTGTTTCGGTTGGCTCTGTGTAACCCGACTGCTGTTGCTGCTCTCCTCCCTGACCAGATTGCTGCTGATTATTTCCACCCGGCTGTCCCTAAAAACCGGAATTTGAACCGCCGCTCGGGCCATGAAAGCCGTCGGCCCCTGAACCGCCACCAGGTCCATGACCACCATCAAAGATATTGGAGTTTTTAAACGCCTTCATGATCACACAATCTTTCCACAGGTGCGTAGCGGGGTGCTCCCGGGTGCCGTGTTTCGGACAGGACTCGTTGAGTAGCTGGTCAAGAGATGGACCTGACCCGCCGTTTTGAGGCCACTTACCCTTACGTCTCTGATTGTTACCCTGTGTACTTGCGTTAGCCACAAGCTCCGGGCTGTCGTCCGCCTTACGCTTATTGCCGCCTTGATTCCCCGGGTTGTGCTGTTGACCCTTTCCATTACCGTTCCTTTTACCCTTCCCTGTTTCTCATTGTCAGACGCAGGGTCCTTGGTATTATCAGAATCGGCATATTTGACTAAAGCCGCCATCAGAGTTCCCATATCGGTGCAGTCACGCTTAAGGCGTCCCAATTTCTGTCTCAGTGGCTCAAAGTTGCAATTTTTCTCCAACATGAGGACTGCAGAGCCGGCATCCATCTTATCAGATGAATGAATTATCTCCTTGACTCGGCGTACCCAATGGGTGGTGGATTCACCCTCCCCCTGCTTACAACTCGTCAGGTCCACGATTGACATAGATTGCTTACAGGTGTCCTTGAAGTTCTGGATGAAACGGGCCTTTAACTCCTCCCACGAACCAATGGAATTTGGAGGTAAACCTTTTAGCCATGACCGGGCTGTTCCATCTAACATCATGGTGAAGTATTTAGCCATTGTTGCGTCACTGACCTCCAACAGTTCCATGGCCATCTCATAACTCTCAATCCACGCTCCGGGCTGTAAGTGGGCCGTGTAATTCGGCACCTTTTGAGGTCCCTTGAAGTCCTTAGGCAGGCGCACGCGTTGCGCAAAGCCGGTATCAAAGAAGGAACTCCACCGGTTCTGGTGGCTACTCCCAACTCAATAGAAGTCGTTGGATACTCTGGGATATCCTGATGAGCCGCCAGCTGAGCCTCCTGTTGAGCCGCCCGCTCGTTCTCCTGACGTACTTGGTCTTGCACCGGGTTATAGCCACCATGCTGGTTACGGCGTTGGGCGTTGCTTGATAAAGCTTCGGACTCCATGTGCCTGCTGTAACTTGGGCTCCGATTCTGACGAGGCGGTGCTAACCAAGGCGGAGGGGTTGAATGAATCCTATCCCGGCTGTAAGAATAGGTCTCCTGCTGAGCCAGGGCCGTCTGGACAAGTTCCCTGATCCTCCGGGTCTCCACCACTGTCGGGTCAGCATCGTCCACTGGGAGAGCCGCAAGACGTGCTGACGCTGCAATTAAATTCTCCATGGGGTTGGAAAAGTGACCCTCCGGTATCGGCACATAACACGGCGGCACCATGCTCATATGAGGAGGTGGCATCTCCCGACGTTGAGCCGGTCCTCCCGCTCCGGATGTCATAAACTGATTAGCATCGGGCGGGTTACTTGGGCCGGCTCTAGGTGTAGCATAAAGAACCCTAGGGTCATAATTCGGAGGCAACCGGGATTGGGTCTTCTGGTGTCTCCTCCTCATTACCTCATTGGACGCGTTTAAACTCATCGTGAGCTGGTAAGCCTCTGACTGCAACCGCTGTGCCCGGGCGTCAAGAGCCGCCCGCTCTGTAGCTAGCCTAGTATCCTCAGCTACTAAGGCCTCCTTGGCCTGAGCTATCTCCTCACGTACCCGTGCTACCTCCGCGTCATGCTCATCTTTATTTGCAGGGATAACCGTGGAGGTTAACAGGGTCGTAAGCTTGTCCATGAGGTCTATCAGTACTTGAGCCGGTGGGCGCACAGGGCCTCCTGCCCCGGCTGCTCCTAACCCGGAAGTAATTGCAGCCGCGACTGTAGAGTTTTGTCCGGGTTGAGTCCCAGCCATAAAGACTCCTGCCCAATTTGGTGACTCATAGAGGTCCGGAATACTATGGCCATCGGAACAGCCCCCGAGCGCACCGTCTTGAACTTGATACAAAGAATCTGTTGAACCGGCGGACGAATCACCGTCAGAGTGGACGGCCGTCTGACCACCATCTTCAGGACCTTCAGAAAGTTCTTCTCCATGGACGCAGCCCACAAAGACACGCTTCATGCCGGTTTGACCTCGGGAGGGTTTCGCACGCTGAGCCGTCTCGACGAGGTCGGTGCAGTTGTCCGGCTCAGGCCCCGGCTCACCAATCCGGCCGATGAAGATGTGGATCCCTCCAAAGGGGACCCGGTACCCGTACTCAATTGAGCCGGCGTCGGGGCCCCAGCCTTCGTCGTCGATGTAGATCTTGCCGCGACGACTCTTGGTCATCCGGCCTACTACGTATCCCATGAGCCCTTTGAAGTTGCCCTTCAAGAACTCAAATCCACCGTGTGCTGGCCCCACGGAGGGCGCCAACTGTCGTGGAATTATCACGTCATATGTCCTCGTGAAAGGACTTAGTTGTGGAGCCATCGCAACTAGGAAGCTTGAAGGGGTTAATCGAGACAAAGGACACGAGAGGTTTTATACTAGTTTGGCCCCTTACGGTGAAGGTAAGGCCTATGTCTAGTTGGGTTAGTATTGATGTTTCGATGACCAGGGAGCGAGATATGCTATGCCTGGCTCTCGATGAGTTGTTTCTTGCCCTAGGCCGCCAGCGCGTCGTCCCCTTATATACACGGGTCGACGCCCTGTGGCTTACAGAGTCCCGGCCGGCTTGTAAACAATGTCCGACTCGGTGACTAGTTAAGTCTACCTTATGATACAAGTAATATTATTACAGCGGTTTATTACAACGGGCCTTAAGTCGTCTGTGGGCCTTAAGCTCTCTATGAACCACCATCTTCGTACTTTGGTCTTGGGCTTCTCTCTGGTGAGTCCTCTTTGCATAACCCGGCCCCTCCTGGGCAGCTTACACAAATAGTTGTATCCCCAACAGTATCCGGCACCTCTGGTTGGGCAGAGGTTGCCAGTGGAACAGGTGCACCTTCTTCTGTCGAGGGAGGTCGCCTGCCTGATTCCGGAGCAATGCTGGTCTCCGGAACTGTGTTCGGCTGGGGGCCAAATTCAAGATAGCCCCCGCCGTCGGTGTCCATGGGGGCCTTTTCCCCCGGGTGTCCGGCCGCTGAGGTTTGACCCTCTGGCGCCGCCTTGATGGTCTCCCCAGCTCCTCCTTAGCCTGGGTCCCTTTGGGACGATACCTCGGTTGAAAGTGCAATCATGCCCTTAATCATATTTTGATGTTGATGACAACACATATGCTCGGGATTAATCATGTTTATCAAGTATATCTCAGGATTATGTTCCAAAGACCGTGTGCATGGATCATGACTAGGGACAAAAGCATATAACTCAAGAATGGAGATACAAGATGTTGACTTCATTTATGGTTTGTTCTTGAGTATAGGGATCCCGCACTATTAAGAGGGGATCGATGGATCTAGTGAAAGACTTGCTCAAAAGTTACTATCTCTATACCATGCCTTCGGACGTCCGGTGTTCTACGGACGTCCGGTCCTTCTTGATTGCCCGGACGTCCGGACACTTCCGGACGTCCGACACTTCCACAACAGAAGCATTTACACGGATGTCCTGAACCCTCCGGACGTCCGACACTTCCACACCAGGAACATTTCTACGGATGTCCGGAACCCTCCGGACATTTGACACTTTCACAATAGAAGCATTCTTACGGATGTCCGACCGCGCTCGGACGTCCGTATCCTGTACACTGGATTGTGGGTCACACTTTTCACGGCGGCCGGTCATCCGATGACTGTCGGACGTCCGGACCCATTTGGGCCTCCGGACGTCCGACGTTCTCCGGACGTCCGGCCATCCTGTACCCCAAACGGTAACTTATACCCACCACCTATATATATACCCTTCCCTTCCACGGGATAGGGTTGACCATTCACTTTGAGCCTCACAAGAACACTCCTCATTCTCTCTCTCTCATTCATCCACACTAAATCCTAGATTCCCAAGTGTTCTAGGAGCATTTGAGAGAAGTTCTCCAATCAAGTGATAGATCCACTTCTTCCCCTTCTTTGCACCAAAGGAATTCGTGACTTGAGCAAGTTTTGAGCATTTCCCCATCGTTCTTGTTACTCTTGGAGGTTGGAGACTCCTAGGCGGTAGGAGTCATTCGGAGAGGAATCGAACTTTGTGATTACCCTCGGAAAGTTTGTGAGGGTTTGGAGACCACCCCAAGGTCTACCACTAGTGGTTGAGAAACGCCTCCGTGGTGTTGTCTCAAAGGGAGAATAGGGTGAGCCTTCGTGGTGTTGGTGTGCCTTCGTGGTAACATCCACCCCTCTAATGGTGACTAGCTTCCCTCCAAGGAAGTGAACATCGGCTTACATCCTCGCCTCTCGGAGTTGCGGTTATTCCTAACCTTAACTCTCTACTTGTGGTTACTTGTCTCTTTACACTTACGTACATTATATTGTGCTTGCCTACTTACGTGTTTGTGTTATTTGCTTAGTACTTTGTGCTCATGTGCAATTGTTAGGCTCATCTTCATATTCCGCATTATTGCCTAAACATTGCCAAGTAATAATTAAAATTTGTAATTGTACCTATTCACCCCCCCTCTAGGTCCATCTCGATCCTTTCAGTTGGTATCAGAGCCTCGTGCTCTATTCTTGTGGCTTAACCACCCTAGAGCGAGATGAACCCAGATGGGACTCCCCTGGTTGTAGATCCTAAGGATAAAGGCGAGGCTTCTTCTGAAGTCAAGTCCTTTACATCTCAGGATCTAGAACGGGCCCTTGCTAAGCAAAAAGAGGAGCATGATGCTTCTCTTGAGGCCTTGGTCCAACTAAGATTAGCCACGTTGTCCGCGGTGCTTGCACCACACTCAAGTGGTGTGGGTCCGAGCCCAACCGTGCCTACATCATCACTTGGTCAACAACCTCCTAGCAATGAACACGCCAGTGTTCCTTGGCTTTATGCAAGACCTCAGGTTGAGAAACCAAGATATAATCCTCAAGGCAAACCTCCTTTACTTACTGCTACTGCCGATTTTGCCTTGTGGAAAGTTGCTATGCAGGATCATCTTCGACATGGAAACGATGAGATGCTGGAGATTATAGAGTATGGCTATCATGTGGTTGATCCAAAGAACCCCACACCAAGAGAAATATATGACAAGAATCTCAATGATACGACAATCATGTGTATAAGGAGAGGTATGGATGAAAAGCAAAGGAGACCGTTCATACACATCAAAAGTGCCAAGGAACTATGGGAAAGTATTATACGATCCAGGACTGGCACTTCTACCCTCCGGAGTGCTCAATATGAAATTGCCAAGGGGCAATTGCAAAAAATTTGTATGGAAAAAGGTGAAACCCCCAATCAACTCCTTGAGCGTCTCATGACTCTCACTGTGGATATTGAGTCATGTGAGTGTGACAAGACACAAGATGGATTCAATATGACTAAGAGTTTTCTTGTGGATAAGTTGCTTCATGCTCTTGCTCCATATCATCATGAAATGGTGTGGGACATAAGACAACACCATACCTTCAAGGAAATAACTACAGATGACATCATATCCACCTTCCAACTATTTGAAGAGTCAAAGGCCAATGCCACAAAACATCTTGCCATGCATGGTTCCCCTTCATCAAAAATCAATCTTGCATTGAAGGCCAAGCAAGTATGTGAAGATGAGCAAAGTGAAGAAGAAGAAGAAGAGGATGATGATGAAGATGGTAATGAGATTGACTCCGACGAGGGCCCTTCGTATGAAGACATGGCTCTTTTTGTCAAGAAGTTTGGCGCCGGAAAATTCAAGGGAAGATTTCAAAAGAAGAAAGTGAGAAAATGCTACAACTGTGAAGAAACTAGTCACTTCTCCAACGAGTGCCCTTATCAGAAGAGAGAAGATAAACCAAGGTTTGCCAAGACCTTTCCCAAGAAGAAGTTGCCAAATCCTTTGAACTCCAAGCTCAAGAAGAGAGATGGAATGGCAATGGTTGCTCAAGAAGAATCTGATCCAGATGATGTTAGTGGTGTTGCCGGAGTTGCTCAAGACTCTCAAAACACGTTGAGGTTAGTAAACAAGAGTGGTGACGTGGTCACCTACAACTACATGAAAGATTACAAGGGCAACGCTCACAAGTGCCTAATGGCAAAGGCCATGGTTGAAGAAGGAGAGGAACAAAGCTCTTCTGACAAGGTCAAGGTAACTCCACGATCAAATCCTCCTCTTTTCACACCTTCTACTCCTAGTGATGAGTACCTTGATGCGGAGGATAGCTATGAGGATGATGATCTAGATGATCCTATGATTGCTAAACTTAATAAGTTCATGTGCTCCCTCAAAGGAAAGAAACTCACTATGTTTCATATGCTTATGGAGATGGTGAGTAAGCACACCATCACCATTAAGGAACTCGAAACCCTCGTCACCTTGGAAAAGGAAAAGTGTGAAATCCTTGAGCGGAAAGTCCAATATGAGGAAGCACGAAATGATGAACTATGCTTAAAAATTGGTGCAAACATTGATGTTCACACTAATGATCTTGCCTCCTTGAAAAAGGCTATTGACTCTTGTGAAGAGTTAATGAATGATAAAAGCAAGCTTGTGAAGTCTCATGCTTCTCTATCTAAGGATTGTGAGCTTCTATCCGTGTCTCTCAAGACTAAGGAAGGAGATCTCACCATTCTTAGAAAGAGTTTTGAGACGCTCAAACTTACTTATCTTGAAACTTTAGCCAAGGCTTACTCTTCCCCTATTATAAATGTTGATGCTTGTGCTACTAACTCTAGTAGTGATCTAGCATCTATTCTTGAGGAAAATCGTTTTCTCAAGGCTCAAATTGAGAAAGGTCTCATGACATGTGCTCAAGGGCAAAAGAATCTTGATTAGATTTTGAGCCAACACAATGAGGTGTTTGCCAAAGAGGGACTTGGGTTTGACCCTAGCACAAGCAAGAAGAAGGCGTCCTTCCAAAAGTGCACAACTCCTCTAAATGAAACTTTTGTAAGAGAAGGGCAAAAGGAGAAAGGTAAGGTTGTGAGTGGGAAGGCCACGAGGGGCATGCCCACTCTCAACAAGCCTAAAGAGTTCATGCCTCCTTCCTATGTACTTCGTAAGACTAAGGATGGAGAAGTCTTTGCAAAATTTGTTGGTCCTCGAAATGCATTCCGGTTCTATGCTATTTGGGTCCCTAAGACCCTTGTAACTAACTTTAGAGGTCCCATTGCAAAATGGGTGCCTCTAACCAAGTCCTAATTGTGTGTAGGTAAGCTTCTCCGGTGGAGTGAAATGGGTGATTGATAGTGGATGTACAAATCATATGACCGGAGATAGCAAATTGCTCTACGATTTCATGGAAGCTATTCAACCATTCATGAGCATTATGTTTGGTGGAGGTTCAAAAGGACAGGTACTCGGGTTGGGCAAGGTGGCTATCACCAATGACATGTCTCTTGCAAATGTTATGCTTGTCCAATCCCTTAAATACCACTTGCTTTCTGTTCGCCAATTGGCTTCTGTTGGTTATGATACACTCTTTGGACTAACGGATGTGAAAGTCTTTAAGAGAGATACTCTCGAAGTGGCCTTTGTTGGAGAGTTGGATGGCAACCTTTACACGGTTGATTTCTCGAGAGAGAGCACATTCCATGCAACTTGTCTAATGGCCAAGGCTGACCAGGGGTGGCTATGGCATCACCGGCTAGCCCATGTCGGCATGAGAAATCTTCAAGATCTCTTAAAGGGGAATCACATCCTTGGACTAACCAATGTCTCTTTTGAGAAAGATCGTGTGTGTAGTGCATGCATAGCCAGGAAGCAACATCAATCAAAGCACCCACCCAAGAACATAGTATCTACTTCAAGGCCCCTGGAGCTCCTTCATGTGGATCTTTTTGGGCCTCCTTCATGGGATAGTCTTGGTGGGAAAAATTATGGGCTTGTCATTGTTGATGATTACTCAAGATATACATGGGTGTTCTTCCTCAAGTCCAAGGACGAAACGAAGATCACCTTCATTGATTTTGCCAAGCAAGCCCAACGCAAGTTTGACAAAGAAATCCGAGCAATAAGGAGTGACAATGGCTCTGAGTTCAAGAACTATACTTTGGAAGAATTTCTTAGTGATGAAGGGATTGAGCATCAATATTCAGCTCCATACACTCCTCAGCAAAATGGTATAGCCGAACGGAAGAACCGTACACTTGTAGAGTTGGCAAGGTCCATGTTGGATGAATACAAGTCACCACATAGTTTTTGGGCTGAAGCTGTCAATACCGCATGCCATGCATCAAACCGACTCTTCCTCCACACTATATTGGAAAAGACTCCATATGAGCTTCTAACTGGAAACAAGCCAAATGTCAAGTACTTTCGTGTATTTGGGTGCAAATGTTTCATTCTCAACAAAAGAGAATGGTTAGGAAAATTTCAATCCAAAACAATTGAGGGTATATTTGTTGGTTATGGATCAAACTCTCACGCCTATAGAGTCTACAACAAATCCAATGGATGTGTTGTAGAAACTTGTGACGTGGTGTTTGATGAATTTAATGGCTCCCATGGGGAGCAAGTTGATCTAAGTGATGTAGGTGAAGAAGATTCTTCTCAAGACATTTTGAACATGGGTGTTGGTGCACTTCTTCCTATGGAACAAGAACCTCATGATGATGAAGAAGAAGATGGAGGTCTCACGCATTATCAAACTACTTCAACATCCATACCAACACAAGTTCCAAGTGTTCAACCTATACCCTTAGCCCAAGTTGATGAGGTTGATCAAGTCTCTCTTAATGATAATCATCAAGAACAAGATCATCATCAAGAGCAAGAACAAGAAAGTCCAATCATGGATGACGAACCTCAGCAAATGCAACATGAACAAGAAGATCTTCCTCCACACGTGAATGATCCATATGTTGAAGATGTGGATGATGGACATGAAGTTGAACCTCGTGAAGCCCTCACCTCCATCATGCCTCGAGTGGCCGGTCATGTTGATGTTGACAAAATCCTCACCGGCATCTCGAAAGGTAGAGTCACTCATAAACATTTCACAAACGTTTGTGCTCACTTCTCGTTTGTGTCTAGTATTGAGCCACTCAAGGTACAAGAGGCATTGATGGACAACGATTGGCTTGTTGCTATGCAAGAAGAGTTGAACAGTTTTGAACGCAACCAAGTGTGGTCACTAGTCAAGAGGCCATCCACCAAGCACAACGTCATTGGAACAAAATGGATTTTCAAGAACAAGCAAGATGAAAATGGTGTAATCATAAGCAACAAGGCAAGGTTAGTGGCACAAGGGTACTCACAAGTTGAAGGTTTGGACTTTGGTGAGACTTTTGCCCCCGTTGCCCGTCTTGAATCCATTCGCATTTTACTTGATTATGCCGCTTTCAATGGTTTTACATTACATCAAATGGATGTGAAGAGTGGTTTCCTTAACGGTCCTCTACAAGAAGAAGTATATGTGTCACAACCACCCGGGTTCGTTGATCCCTTTCACAAAGACTATGTGTATAAACTTCATAAGGCTTTGTATGGCCTCAAACAAGCACCTCATGCTTGGTATGATCATTTGAAGAAGTTTTTACTCGATGATGGTTTTGTGAGAGGGGTGATCGATCCCACTCTTTTTACTAAGAGGGACAAGGGTGATTTGATTCTATGCCAAATCTATGTAGATGACATCATTTTTGGTTCTCCTAACATTCATTTGCGCAAGAAGTTTGCGGATTCAATGACCAAGAATTTTGAAATGTCACTCAATACGGATTTGAAGTTCTTTCTCGGATTTCAAATTCAACAATTTCAAGAAGGAATTTTCTTATCTCAAGCAAAGTACCTCAAGGATATTCTAGAAAAGTTTGGTATGTCTGATGCTAGTCCATGCAAGACACCCATGCCAACCAAAATTACTCTCACTAAAGACACAAATGGTACTCCTTTCGACCCATCTACTTACCGCTCTATGATTGGTTCATTGCTTTATCTTTGTGCATCTAGACCACACATCATGTTCAGTGTATGCATGTGTGCTAGATTTCAAGCTTTCCCTACGGAAAGTCATCATAAGGCGGTTAAGCATATTCTTAGATACCTTGTTCACACCCCAAAGTTGGGCCTCTGGTACCCCAAGGATGCTAAGTTTGATCTCATTGGGTACACGGATGCGGATTGGGCTGGAGACAAAGTGGATCGTAAGTCCACATCCGGTGCATGTCAGTTTCTTGGACGATCCTTGGTGAGTTGGTCCTCGAAGAAACAAAATTGTATTGCTCTCTCTACCACAGAAGCTGAATACATTGCTGCCGCTAGTTGTGCAACTCAGTTGTTATGGATGAGGCAAACTTTGAAGGATTACGGTATCACCTATAGAAATGTGCCTCTTCTGTGTGATAATGAAAGTGCCATCAATATTGCTGAGAACCCCAAAGATCATCTCTACACCAAACACATTGATATTAGGTATCATTTCTTGAGAGATCATGTTGAAAAAGGTGATATTCACATTGATCACATTGGTACAGATTTTCAACTAGCAGATATCTTCACCAAACCTCTAGATGAAGCAAGGTTTTGTCGACTTAGGCGTGAACTTGGTATCTTAGAGCTTGACAACATTATGTGAAATCTAGTACCCATTCATGCATGAATCTAATGTCTTGTCATGATGTAGGCATATACTTAGGGGGAGACATTCAATTCATGAATGTTCTCGCCCTACTCAATGCATAAAAAAACCCAACACTCTCAAAGTATCCATGGGTCTAGACCTATGGTGCTTTAACATGATGGAGTAGTGACTATGCACTCAAAGTTCAAGTCTTTCTGTGTCATGTCATGTCTACTCAGACATTGTGGCATTAGCCACCACTTGTAGTATATGGCTATGATTGAGTAAGGTAGGGTATGAGTTACTACATAAATAAGTTTTACTGTGAATTTTTTTTGCCTTTCTCCTCATCATGATCAGCACTTGCATTCTTGCCTCCTGTCAAAACTTCTGGCGTCGGACGTCTGTAGGTTCCGGACGTCCGTGTGGTACTTCACTGCCGGACGTCCATAAGCATCCGGATGTCCGTAAAATCCACTCTGGTTCCCTTAAGTTGGCCATAGCACCGAAAATCCGGACGTCCGTAAGACTTCGGACGTCCGTAAAAAACTTTCTGTTACAATTTGTCCGGTCATCCGAAGCCGTCGGTCGTCCGTAGAATCCACTCTGTCATCCTCTATCTTCTGTTGGTCCCGACTCCGGTCGTCCGTACTCTCCCAGACGTTCGGACCCATATTCGACTCCGGTCGTCCGTAGGCTCCGGACTCCGGACGTTTTTACTGGCCACTATATAAACTGCGCCGTAGGATTTCTAAACTAACCACATCCTATCCACTACTTTCCCCACCGCCGCCGCCGTTCTTGCCGAGCGACCACTCCCCGCAGCCGCCCTCTGCCGTGCCCCTCGCCGGGGTTTCTCTCCGCCGCGAATCTGTGGCTCGCCGTTCGGACCGTCCAGCCGTTCAGCCCGGAGCTTCTCTCCCCGGCCAGCCCATCGACCCCTTGCTCCAGCACGCCGCTCGGCTCCTCCGTGTTCTTCCTCTCAAGGTAGGGCACAACCTCCCCCCCCCTCATGTTCACCCTGATCTATGGAGGGGTGATGACATGTGCCTTCCTTCTCCCCTAGGTCAGGATGCCTCGGTCCAAGCACTCCGCTCGCAAGCAGGTCGCCGGAGGGCTGGCTCGTCCGTCTCGTCGTTGTGGCTCCGATGACTCCCAGGAGGAAGATCGCCCTCGGAAACGTGCCGCTCGTCCTCCCAGCTCGTCCAGTGATTCCTCTTCGGAGGGGTCGGATTTTGAGGATGAGCTTGAAGAGGTGGATCCGTCCCCGATGGTTGGCGTCCGCGTCGCTGCCCCCAAGCCAGGCACTCATCGTCCAACCTTTCAACCTCCTCATCCTCCGGTGCAACCCCACGGTGATGCCCGTCACATCTCAATTGAGCCTCAACTGTCACTAGGCCGTCATGTTAAGCGTTTCAACGAGGTCCCCAAAGCTTCATATCTTAAATTGCGTCGTGATGTAGATCAATTTACTGTTGTTAGGGATTCTCAAGATAGTCGCTTTCGCACAAATGTCCAAGCCGACATCTTCACCACGATTGTCATCCCTAAAGGCTTGTCACTTCATGTTTGCATTGATCTTGAGCACATTCGCACTCATCCGGAGAAATATCCGGGAGCCATTGAGCTCATTGAGTCGTCAAATCTAGCTGCTCCATTCGCTTTTCAACACGATTTTAACCACGCTGCCATCCATCAGTTTTATGCCACATGTTACTTTGCTCCTGATAACACTGTCACATGGATGACCTCCGACACTGCACTCACAGCATCTTATGCTCAGTTTGTCACTGCACTTGGATTTCCCGACACTGGGTTCAAAATCCACAAGGATGACCCCAACCATAAGCCCAAAGGCATTGCGGTCTGTGCGGATCTCCTAGACCCATATCATCTTTGTCCAGCACTGACAAACACAAGGGTCTAAATCAAGTCTCCATTTGGCGTTTTCCATTCAACATCATTTATCAGTGTGTCATCCGCACCATTTATCCCAAGATGGGTGACAAGGGCTCCTGTAGCAGCTACTACATTGATCTCATGCATCGCCTCTTCACATCTCCTAAAGGGAAGATAAATGTTCCACACTTTCTATGGCATGAGATCCGCCTTGCTAGCTTCCAGCACAAGCGGGCTTTTCCTCATGCACCTTTTATTCAGGCATTTATCGAGAGTGTAGCTCCCTTTCCCATTGCATGCACTCATATACATGAGAGATGGGTCATTCCAGCTCACATGGCGGCTAGCCATGTTCCTCCTCCTCCCGCTACTGCTAGTCGCACCGCCGCTAGTTTTCCTTCTCACACTACTCATCCCCCTTCTAGTGCTTCCCCCTTTGGGCGCATTGCTCGTTTTCTTGGGAAGGCTCATTCCGCCATGATGAAGATGTTCACCTACCATTGCTCCCAACACCACGATGTGGTCACTCGCATGGTCACTTCCAAGAACGCTCTGAAGGCTCGTTTGAGAGACTCAGGCGTATATGATGTGAGTGACAATGAGCGTCTTCCTGCAGACCCCCCTTCTGATTTTGGTTTTCCCTCCGGTCCTGAGTGGGCTGATTTCTTCGACGAGGCTGGTGGCAGTGGTGTTCATGATGTTGATGATGAGGATGATCTCTAAT
The DNA here is from genome assembly GCF_002162155.2 of Triticum dicoccoides. Classification (NCBI taxonomy): domain Eukaryota; kingdom Viridiplantae; phylum Streptophyta; class Magnoliopsida; order Poales; family Poaceae; genus Triticum; species Triticum dicoccoides. Next base: position 569,385,615 of record NC_041389.1, on the reverse strand, counting down.
GATGTTCTGTCATTCCCCACCTAGTTCTTTTCTTTGGATACTTGATGCCAAAGGGGGAGTAGGCTCCATATGCATGTTACTCTAGCTCATTATGTAATCGAACCTATGTTATGAGTAGTTTGTTGAACTATGTTATGAGTTTGTTGAACTATGTTATGCGTTTGTCGAACTATGTTATGAGTTTGTTGAACTATGTTATGAGTTTGTTGAATCTGAGATTTGGTGAATCTATATGAAGTGTAACTCTTGATTATCGTATGTTATACTGGTGGCATCAGTTTGAGGGGGAGCCCTCATCATTTTTGTTTTAGTAGTATCTATGGTATCACTTTGAGGGGGAGCTCGCTCGCTACTCATTCTTATTATGGTTATTGAGCTCCACAACAAATACTTCCGATTACTATTATGAGTATGCATATGAGTTGTCATCAACTACCAAAAAGGGGGAGATTGAAAGTGCAATCATGCCCTTAATCATATTTTGATGTTGATGACAACACATATGCTCGGGACTAATCATGTTTATCAAATATATCTCAGGATTATGTTCCAAAGACCGTGTGCATGGATCATGACTAGGGACAAAAGCATATAACTCAAGAATGGAGATACAAGATGTTGACTTCATTTATGGTTTGTTCTTGAGTATAGGGATCCCGCACTATTAAGAGGGGATCGATGGATCTACTGAAAGACTTGCTCAAAAGTTACTATCTCTATACCTTGCCTTCGGACGTCCGGTGTTCTACGGACGTCCGGTCCTTCCTGATTGCTCGGAAGTCCGGACACTTCCGGACGTCCGACACTTCCACAACAGAAGCATTTACACGGATGTCCGGAACCCTCCGGACGTCCGACACTTCCACAACAGAAACATTTCTACGGATGTTTGGAACCCTCCGGACGTCCGACACTTTCACAACAAAAGCATTCTTACGGATGTCCGGCCCTGCTCGGACGTCCGTATCCTATACACTGGATTGTGGGTCACACTTTTCACAGCGGCCGGTCGTCCGATGACTGTCGGACGTCCGGACCCATTTGGGCCTCCGGACGTCCGACGTTCTCCGGACGTCCGGCCATCCTGTACCCCAAACGGTCACTTATACCCACCACCTATATATATACCCTTCCCTTCCATGGGATAGGGTTGACCATTCACTTTGAGCCTCACGAGAACACTCCTCACTCTCTCTCTCATTCATCCACACTAAATCCTAGATTCCCAAGTGTTCTAGGAGCATTTGAGAGAAGTTCTCCAATCAAGTGATAGATCCACTTCTTCCCCTTCTTTGCACCAAAGGAATTCATGACTTGAGAAAGTTTTGAGAATTTCACCATCGTTCTTGTTACTCTTGGAGGTTGGAGGCTCCTAGGCGGTAGGAGTCATCCGGAGAGGAATCGAACTTTGTGATTACCCTCGGAAAAGTTTGTGAGGGTTTGGAGACCACCCCAAGGTCTACCACTACTGGTTGAGAAACGCCTCCGTGGAGTTGTCTCAAAGGGAGAATAGGGTGAGCCTTCGTGGCGTTGGTGTGCCTTCGTGGTAACATCCACCCCTCTAACGGTGACTAGCTTCCCTCCAAGGAAGTGAACATGGGCTTACATCCTCGTCTCCCGGAGTTGCGGTTATTCCTAACCTTAACTCTCTACTTGTGGTTACTTGTCTCTTTACACTTACGTACATTATATTATGCTTGCCTACTTACGTGTTTGTGTTATTTGCTTAGTACTTTGTGCTCACGTGCAATTGTTAGGCTCATCTTCATATTCCGCATTATTGCCTAAAAATTGCCAAGTAATAATTAAAATTTGTAATTGTACCTATTCACCCCCCCTCTAGGTCCATCTTGATCCTTTCATCGGTGTCGTCCACGTGTTTTGGGGAGGAGGCCGTCGGGGGAGTCCCGCTGTCCATAGCGTCCGAGCCTAGTGAATCCTCCGATGAGGATTGCTCGGTGCGGGACTTGGCCGGACTGCAAAAGAGGCATGACTCAAGGTGTCAACGCTATACGTTAGTGAGTCTGGATATACAAACGTTTCCGAGTTTTATATACTCACAAATTAACCAGGGGCTGGACCCTGGGATCCCACTCTGGGCTGGTTTCGGTGGCGGTGGTGGGTTCGTCCAGAAAGGGGTTTTTTCCCTTCTTAAGCGATTTGGCCTCCAAGCGTGTGGAGGCCATCCTTTTCTTTCTCCCCCTCGCTGGGGGGGATCGGCTTTCCTCCTCTTCCTCGTTGAAAGATCGTGGATGTCGCCTAGAGGGGGGGTGAATAGGCATTTTAAAATATTTACGGTTTAGGCTTGAACACATGTGGAATAAACCTAATGGTTAATTTGTCAAGCACAAAACCTACAACAACGAGGCTCACCTAGGTGCACCAACAACTTATGCTAAGCAAGATAAGCAACTATGTGATAGCAAGATATATGACAAGAACAATATGACTATCACAAAGTAAAGTGCATAAGTAAAGGGCTCGGGTAAGAGATAACCGAGGCATGCGGAGACGACGATGTATCCCGAAGTTCACACCCTTGCGGATGCTAATCTCCATTTGGAGCGGTGTGGAGGAACAATGCTCCCCAAGAAGCCACTAGGGCCACCGTAATCTCCTCACGCCCTCGCACAATGCAAGATGCTGTGATTCCACTAAGGGACCCTTGAGGGCGGTCACCGAACCCGTACAAATGGCAACCCTTGGGGGCGGTCACCGAACCCGTACACTTTGGCAACCCTTGGGGGCGGTCACCGGAACCCGTCAAATTGCTCGAGGCGATCTCCACAACCTAATTGGAGACCCCGACGCTTGCCCGGAGCTTTACACCACAATGATTGAGCTCCGAACACCACCAACCATCTAGGGCGCCCAAGCACCCAAGAGGAACAAGCTCAAGGGCACCAAGCACCCAAGAGTAATAAGCTTCTCAACTTGTAACTTCCACGTATCACCGTGGAGAACTCAAACCGATGCACCAAATGCAATGGCAAGGGCACACGGAGTGCCCAAGTCCTTCTCTCTCAAATCCCACCGAAGCAACTAATGCTAGGGAGGAAAATGAGAGGAAGAACAAGAAGGAGAACACCAAGAACTCCAAGAACTAGATCCAAGGGGTTCCCCTCACATAGAGGAGAAAGTGATTGGTGGAAATGTGGATCTAGATCTCCTCTCTCTTTTCCCTCAAAAACTAGCAAGAATCCATGGAGGGATTGAGAGTTAGCAAGCTCGAAGAAGGTCAACAATGGGGGAAGAACACGAGCTCAAAGGATAATGTTGAATGGGGAAGAAGACCCCCTTTTATAGGAGCTCCCGAATCCAACTGTTATGCTCACAGCCCGCACAGAGCGGTACTACCGCTCCAAGGAGCAGTACTATCGCTAGGGCGGTAGTACCCCTTTGAAACACAACAACGAGGAGGCAAAAAGGCCAAAAGAACCTTCGGAGCGGTTGTACCGCTCGTCCTCACGGTACTACCGCTCGACCTCACAGTACTACCGCAAATGGTAGCGGTACTATTGCTTGCGAGCGGTACTAAAAAAATACTTCTGTGCCTACTTCCGCTGAGCAAAACACGAGATTTTGGTCCAGAGCGGTACTACCGCTTAGGAGCCGTGGTAGTACTGCTCTGGGGCGGTACTACCGCTCAGGAGCCGCGGTAGTACTGCTCTGGAGTGGTAGTAAAAAATTACATCCGCTCTAGTCGCCGTAGTACCGTTGCAGCCTTTACCAAAACAGCCACAACTTTTGCAAACGGACTCCGAATTCAACGAAACCAAGTTTGTTGGAAAGCTAACGACATGGGCTAACACAATCTTGATAGAAATATCAGGAATAAGCAAATGAGAAAAGTCTCAAAGGAAAATGGTGAGAACCCTTCCTCGGAAAAGACCGGTAAAACCTCCAACACCGAAAACATCATAGAAGACGCATGTGAACTCCGTTTTCGATGAACTCAAGCTTGTCATCAAGATGACCATAAGCTCTAAGACTCACAAAGAGAACCAAACAAGAACCAAGAAACGTGATGCCAGGATGCAAGGATTTGAGCTCTCTACAAACGATACGATCAAGCTACCAACTTAAGAGCCCCCCTTGATAGTACGGCAAACGATCATATAACCCGGTCTCCCTACTACCACCATGAGACCAGTAAAATAGAAAACCTATCAAGGGCAAACCTTTGCCTTGCACATGGTCCACTTGAGCTAGATGATGACGATCTTGACTCCCTCAAGATGGACCACCTTTCTTGATTGCGTTGGCTCGATGAAGACTAGATGATTGCTCCCCCATAGTCCACTATGGGTGAGCCACTCTTCGGCTCATCTTCACAAGTCCATTGACACCACAATGGATGGCAAGATTCAAGCAGTTGATCTCTTCGTGATGCTCCACTTGAACTTGCACACGGCAATCTTGATGACGATCACCATTTGATGTCATCCTTTCCATGGGTTGTATGATATCTTCCTCTTGATGCAAGCCCATGGATACGTACCTAACCCCACATAGAACTCTCACATAGACCATGGGTTAGTACACAAAGTGCAATGGACAATGCTTACCATACCATGGGATCACTTGATCCCTCTTGGTACATCTTCTACGCTTTGTGAGTTGATCAACTTGATTCACTATTGACTTAGTCTTGATCAACCTTAAATCTTTGCAACTCTCTTCATTTGGATGATGTATTGAAGGTAAACATGAATGATCACACAACCTTCTTCTTCAAGACATGCTTGCAATAAGCTCAACACTCACATGACCAATATTTGGATAATTCCTTAATAGCACCTTGGTCAACTCATAAACTCCTTGATACCAACACATGGACTTCAAGAAAATCCTATGGACAAATCCTTCAAATATAACTGAAGACAACCATTAGTCCATAGAGATTGTCATCAATTACCAAAACCAAACATGGGGGCACCACATGTTCTTTCACTCGTCCTCTTTGGAGGAGGAGCGGACATTATGTCCGAAGTACCCTGGCGATGAAGGCCGCCCCTGGTCTCTTTGGCCTCTTCCTGTGCCTTCTTCTTCGGTGCCTCGTAAGGCGCCAAGACCAGCATCTTCGTCAGAAGCGGGCCGGCTTGTTCTTCTGGTAGCTGGTCCGGGCAATAGATCCGCTCTGCCTTCTTCGTCCAGCCTAGGAGAGTTGTTGGAAAATATATTAGTCATTTCCTTTGGAGTATGCGGATAAAGCATACGACTTGCCAACATACAAAGACTTACCGAACTCGCGGGTCGGGACAATTTGTACCCGCGGTCCTCGGCTGAGTCCGGCCACGATTTGCCGGACTTGAAGAGCACCCATCATATGTCTTCGTGCGATGAGCCTAAGAGCCCTAGTAGGGTCTGGTGCTTGGCCGGATCAAATTCCCATAAATTGCAAGCCCTGCGTTGACAAGGGAGAGTCCGGCAAACTAACATCACCTGGACTATGTCGACAAGTTTGATGTTCTTGTCTTCCATGCCCTTGATACGCGCTTGGAGCACCACCAGCTCGTCTGGCGAAGACCAGCTCAGGCCCTTTTTGGGCCAGGACGTAAGCTGCAATGGAGCTCCGGATCGAAATTCGGGAGCCACGACCCATTTTGTGTCACGTGGCTCAGTGACATAGAACCACTGTTGTTGCCACCCTTTGACGGAATCATTGAAGGTACCTGATAGCCATGTGACATTGGGCATCTTGCTCACCGTGGCTCCTCCGCACTCGGTGTGCTCTCCGTTCACCACCTTGGGCTTCACATTGAAAATCTTTAGCCATAATCCGAAGTGTGGAGAGATGCAGAGGAAGGCCTCGCACACGACTATGAATGTCGAGATGTTGAGGAAGGAATTGGGGGATAGATCATGAAAATCGATCCCATAGTAGTACATAAGGCCGCAAACGAATGGGTGGAGGGGAAACCCTAGCCCGCGGACAAAGTGAGGGAGGAATACAACCCTCTCGTGGGGTTCCGGAGTAGGGACAATCTGTCCCGCCGTCGGAAGGCGGTGACCGATATTCTTGGCCAGATACCCAGCCTCCCGAAGTTTCTTAATATCCTTCTCCTAGATGGTAGAGGCCATCCACTTGCCTCCTGCTCTAGATCCGGACATTTTTGGAGAGCCTTTGGGGGCAGAGAAGGTGAATGCTTGGGTGTTGGAGCTCGAGAGAGACAAAATAGGCAGAAGAAGAGGAAGGCATGGGTGAAAAAGGGGAATCCTTGTCTCCTTATAAAGGTAGTAGGGGTCATCCGCCTCCCCACTTGCCTCGGAAACTCGCTTATTCCCCAAGCGCCGTGCTAATGGCGCGGTTGGGTTACCCACACCCGTATTGATGAGAATCCCGTGATAAGGGGACACGATCTCTGCTTTGACAAGACGTGCCAATAAAACCGCCTCGCAAAATGTGCAGTAGCAGGTTGAAAAAATGGTTCGAATAAAGACCGGGCCACGGCGTGATGTCACGCTATGGAAAAGTTGTCAGGAGATTAGACTCGTGGAATATTGTACTCTCTATGGTGGTATGTGGAATTTTTTTTGCAGAGCCGGACACGATTCTTGTGTTCAAGATCTACTTTGGAGTATTCAGAGAAGGAACCCACCTTGCAATGCCGAAGACAATCTGCATGCCGGACTCATCGTCATTGAAGCCTGGTTCAGGGGCTACCGAGGGAGTCCTGGATTAGGGGGTACTCGGACAGCTGGACTATATACTTTGGCCAGACTGTTGGACTATGAAGATACAAGATTGAAGACTTCGTCCCGTGTCCGGGTGGGACTCTCCTTTGCGTGGAAGGCAAGCTTGGAAATTCGGATATGTAGATTCCCTTCTCTTTAACCGACTCTGTGTAACCCTAGCCCCCCTCTGGTGTCTATATAAACCGGAGGGTTTAGTCCGTAGGACAAGGACAATCATAATCATAGGCTAGCTTATAGGGTTAACCTCTACGATCTCGTGGTAGATCAACGCTTGTAATACTCATATCATCAAGATCAATTAAGCAGGAAGTGGGGTATTACCTCCATAGAGAGGGCCCGAACCTGGGTAAACGTCGTGTCCCCCGCCTCCTGTTACCATTAGCCTGAAACGCACAGTTCGGGACCCCCTACCCGAGATCCACCGGGTTTGACATCGACAGCTGGGCCTCCAAGTGCAGATGTTTGTAAGACAGTAGCAAATTTCCCTCAAGTGGATGACCTAAGGTTTATCAATCCGTGGAAGGCGTAGGATGAAGATGGTCTTTCTCAAGAAACCCTGCAACCAAATAACAAAGAGTCTCTTGTGTCCCCAACACACCTAATACAATGGTAAATTGTATAGGTGCACTAGTTTGGCGAAGAGATGTTGATACAAGTGCAATATGGATGGTAGAGATGGGTATTTGTAATATGAAAATATAAAAACAGCAAGGTAACTAATGATAAAAGTGAGCGTAAACGGTATTGCAATGCTTGGAAACAAGGCCTAAGGTTCATACTTTCACTAGTGCAAGTTATCTCAACAGTAATAACATAATTGGATCATATAACTATCCCTCAACATGCAACAAAGAGTCACTCCAAAGTCTCTAATACCGGAGAACAAACGAAGAGATTATGGTAGGGTACGAAACCACCTCAAAGTTATCCTTTCTGTTCTATCTATTCAAGAGTCCGTAGTAAAATAACATAAAACTATTCTTTTCGTTCAATCTATCATAGATTTCATACTAGAATAACACCTTAAGACACAAATCAACCAAAACCCTAATGTCACCTAGATACTCCATTGTCACCTCAAGTATCCGTGGGCATGATTATACGATATGCATCACACAATCTCAGATTGATCTATTCAACCAACACAAAGTACTTCAAAGAGTGCCCCAAAGTTTCTACCGGAGAGTTAAGACGAAAACGTGTGCCAACCCCTATGCATAAGTTCATGGAACCCGCAAGTTGATCACCAAAACATACATCAAGTAGATCACGTGAATATCCCATTGTCACCACAGATAAGCACGACAAGACATACATCAAGTGTTCTCAAATCCTTAAAGACCCAATCCGATAAGATAACTTCAAAGGGAAAACTCAATCCATTACAAGAGAATAGAGGGGGGGAAACATCATAAGATCCAACTATAATAGCAAAGCTCGCGATACATCAAGATCGTATTACCTCAAGAACACAAGAGAGAGAGAGAGAGAGAGAGAGAGAGAGAGAGAGATCAAACACATAGGTACTGGTACATACCCTCAGCCTCGAGGGTGAACTACTCCCTCCTCGTCATGTAGAGCACCAGGATGATGAAGATGGCCACCGGTGATGGGTGCCCCCTCTGGTAGAGTGCCGGAAAGGGCTCCCGAGAGGTTTCTGGTGGCTACAGAGGCTTGCGGTGATAGAACTCCCGAGCTATTGTGCTCCTCGATGTTTTTAGGGTATATGGAAATATATAGGCGAAAGAAGTCGGTCAGGGGAGCCATGAGGGGCCCACGAGGGTGGGGTTGCACCTAGGGGGTAGGGCGGGCCTCCCTACCTCGTGGCTTTCTCGTTGCTTCCTTTACATAGACTCCAAGTCTCCTGGATTGCTTCCGTTCCAAAAATAACTCTCGTGAAGGTTTCATTCCGTTTGGACTCCGTTTGCTATTCCTTTTTTTGAAACACTGAAATAGGCAAAAAATAGCAATATGGGCTGGGCCTCCGGTTAATAGGTTAGTCCCAAAAATGATATAAAAGTGTAAAGTAAAGCCCATAAACATCCAAAACAGATAATATAATAGCATGAATACTTCATAAATTATAGATAAGTTGGAGACGTATCAAATATACCTTTCACTTTGCCATCCTTCTTATCTGCCAAATACTTGAGGCAGTTCCGCTTCTAGTGACCAGTCCCTTTGTAGTAGAAGCACTCAGTCTCAGGCTTAGGTACAGACTTGGGTTTCTTCTCTTGAGCAGCAACCTTTTGGCCGTTCTTCTTGAAGTTCCCTTTCTTCCCTTTACCCTTTTTCTTTAAACTAGTGGTCTTATTGACCATCAACACTTGATGCTACTTTTTGATTTCTACCTCTGCGACCTTTAATTAGCATCGCGAAGAGCTTGGGAATAGTCTTGTCCATCCCTTGCATATTATAGTTCATCACCAAGCCTTTATAACTTGGTGACAGTGATTGAAGAACTCTGTCAATGACACAATCAACTGGAAGATCAACTCCCAGCTGAGTCAAGTGATTATGATACCCAGACATTTTGAGTATGTGCTCACTGACAGAACTATTCTCCTCCATTTTGCAGCTGTAGAACTTGTTGGAGACTTCATATCTCTCAACTCAGGCATTTGCTTGAAATATTAACTTCAACTATTGGAACATCTCATATGCTCCATGACCTTCAAAACGTCTTTCAAGTTCCGATTCTAAGCCGTAAAGCATGGCACATTGAACTATCGAGTAGTCATCAGCTTTGCTCTACCAGACGTTCTTAATGTCATCAGTAGCATCTGCAGCAGGCTTGGCACCTAGCGGTGCTTCCAGGACATAATTCTTCTGTGCAGCAATGAGGATAATCCTCAAGTTACGGACCCAGTCCGTGTAGTTGCTTCCATCATCTTTCAACTTAGCTTTCTCTAGGAATGCATTAAAATTCAAAGGAATGGTAGCACGGGCCATTGATCTACTACAACATAGACATGCAAAATACTATCAGGTACTAAGTTCATAATAAATTAAAGTTCAATTAATCATATTACTTAAGAACTCCCACTTAGATATCCCTCTAATCATCTAAGTGATCACGTGATCCAAATCAACTAAACCATGTCCGATCATCATGTGAGATGGAGTAGTTTTCAATGGTGAACATCACTATGTTGATCATATCTACTATATGATTCACGCTCGACCTTTCGGTCTCAGTGTTCCGAGGCCATATATGCATATGCTAGGCTCGTCAAGTTTAACCCGAGTATTCCGCGTGTGCAAAACTGGCTTGCACCCGTTGTATGTGAACGTAGAGCTTATCACACCCGATCATCACGTGGTGTCTCAGCACGACGAATTGTAGCAACGTCGCATACTCAGGGAGAACACTTGTACCTTGAAATTTAGCAAGGGATCATCTTATAATGCTACCGACGTTCTAAGCAAAATAAGATGCATAAAGTATAAACATCACATGCAATCAAAATATGTGACATGATATGGCCATCATCATCTTGTGCTCATGATCTCCATCACCGAAGCATCGTCATGATCTCCAACGTCACCGGCGCGACACATTGATCTCCATCGTAGCATCGTTGTCGTCTTGCCAACTATTGTTACTACGACTATCGCTACCGCTTAGTGATAAAGTAAAACAATTACATGGCGATTGCATTGCATACAATAAAGCGACAACCATATGGCTCCTGCCAGTTGCCGATAACTTTGTTACAAAACATGATCATCTCATACAACAATTTATATCACATCATGCTTGACCATATCACATCACAACAAGGCCTGCAAAAACAAGTTAGACGTCCTCTACTTTGTTGTTGCAAGTTTTACGTGGCTGCTACGGGCTTCTAGCAAGAACCGTTCTTACCTACGCATCAAAACCACAACGATTTTTTGTCAAGTGTGATGTTTTAACCTTCAACAAGGACCGGGCGTAGCCACACTCGATTCAACTAAAGTTGGAGAAACAGACACTCACCAGCCACCTATGTGCAAAGCACGTCGGTAGAACCAGTCTCGCGTAAGCGTACGCGTAATGTCGGTCTGAGCCGCTTCGTCCAACAATATCGTCGAATCAAAGTATGACATGCTGGTAAGCAGTATGACTATTATCGCCCACAACTCTTTGTGTTCTACTCGTGCATATAACATCTATGCATAAACCTGGCTCTGATACCACTGTTGGGGAACGCGGTAATTTCAAAAAAAATTCCTACGATCACGCAAGATCTATCTATGTGATGCATAGCAACGAGAGGGGGGAGTGTGTCCACGTACCCTCATAGATCGAAAGCGAAAGCGTTATGACAACGCAGTTGATGTAGTCATACGTCTTCACGATCCGAAAGATCTTAGCACCGAACGTACGACACCTCCGCGATCAGCACACGTTCAGCTCGGGGACGTCCCTCGTACTCTTGATCCAGTTGAGGCCGAGGGAGAGTTTCGTCAGCACGACGGGGTGGTGACGGTGATGATGAAGTTACCGGCGCAGGGCTTCGCCTAAGCACTACGACGATAAGACCGAGGTGTGTAACTGTGGAGGGGGGACCGCACACGGCTAAACAATGTCAACTTGTGTGTCCTCGGGTCCCCCCTGACCCCGTATATAAAGGAGCAAGGGGGGAGGCCGGCCGGCCCTTGGGCGCGCAAAGGAGGGAAGGAGTCCTCCTCCTAGTAGGAGTAGGTATCCTCTTTTCCTAGTCCAACTAGGAGGGGGAAGGGGGAAGGAAGGAGAGGGAGAGGGAGAGGGAAAGAGGGGCTGCGCTCCCCTCCCCTAGTCCAATTCAGACTCCCCTGGGGGGGGCACCTCCTGGGCTGCTGCCCTCTCTCTCCCCTAAGGCCCACTAAGGCCCAATACTTCCTCGGGGGGTTCCGGTAACCCCTTCGACACTCCGGTTTTCTCCGAAATCACCCGGAACACTTCCGGTGTCCGAATATAGCCGTCCAATATATCAATCTTTATGTCTTGACCATTTAGAGACTCCTCGTCATGTCCATGATCAAATCCGGGACGCCGAACTACCTTCAGTACATCAAAACACATAAACTCATAATACCAATCGTCATCGAACGTAAAGCGTGCAGGCCCTACGGGTTCGAGAATTATGTAGATATGACCGAGACACGTCTTCGGTCAATAACCAATAGCGGAACCTAGATGCTCATATTGGTTCCTACATATTCTATGAAGATCTTTATCAGTTAAACCGCATAACAAAATACGTTTTTCCCTTTGTCATCGGTATGTACTTGCCCGAGATTCGATCGTCGGTATCTCAATACCTAGTTCAATCTCATTACCGGCAAGTCTCTTTACTTGTTCCATAATACTTCATCCCTCAAATAACTCATTAGTTACAATGCTTGCAAGGCTTACAGTGATGAGTATTACCGAGAGGTCCCAGAGATACCTCTCCGAGACACGGAGTGACAAATCCTAATCTCGATCTATGCCAACCGAACAAACACCTTCAGAAACACCTGTAGAGCACCTTTGTAATCACCCTTTTACGTTGTGATGTTTGGTAGCACACAAAGTGTTCCGCCGGTATTCGGGAGTTGCATAATCTCATAGTCTGAGGAACTTTGTATAAGTCATGAAGAAAGCAATAGCAATGAAACTAACACGATCATAATGCTAAGCTAATAGATGGGTCATGTCCATCACATCATTCTCCTAATGATGTGATCCCGTTCATCAAATGACAACACATGTCTATGGTTAGGAAACTTAACCATCTTTGATTAACGAGCTAGTCAAGTAGAGGCATACTAGGGACTATATGTTTTGTCTGTGTATTCACACATGTACTAAGTTTCTGGTTAATACAATTCTAGCATGAATAATAAAAATTTATCATGAATTAAGGAAATAAATAATAACTTTATTATTGCCTCTAGGGAATATTTCCTTCAATTTTGGAAGAGGATTTTTATCCCCTAGAGCCATTGGATGAAAGGAGGAAAGATACATCAACAGAGGAGACTCGAGGAGGCCTCCTACATTTATCTCCATCCCTAGCCATCGGCCATCATCATCTTCATTCTCCACAAGTTCTATCTACTGTCTCCACACCTCTATTGCAGCAACTCTACCATGGCGAGAGGGTTAAGACAAGAAAAAGGAAGAGAGGAGGCGTCTACCGCTCCGATGCCGGTTGGAGGGCCAGGCCATCTCCATCAACACTGCGGCCAAGAATCTTTTATCTCCAACACCATGTTGGATTGTAACTCATCCCTAACGTCTATGTACTCCATCTCCATGTCTGAGTAATTTATTTAGTTCTTGGGAATAAGATGAGCTCTAGGTTTTACTAGAATTGAATGTCTTGCACGATATGAAATCCTCTTTTACATGTTTATGTTAGTGATCTTCTTGATGTTGGATGGAGTCTACCATCAACATTGTTCAATTTTGAACGAAAGGTCATTATTGTTGGCGTGAAGGTCGGTTGCGGAGGTAGGTTTGTGAGCATATCTCCCTTCTTCCTGGATCATTGCAGAAGGGGATAAATGGAGACCACTTTTGGATGCGCCCACGAGGAAACTGTTAATCATCCTTTGATAACCGAAGTGGGGAAGAACAGTAGTGGTGTATGTGATACTAGGTTGCCGCATGTATGCACGGATCTATACCTGGCTCCACCCACAAAGAGAAACATGATAAGTGACTTAGGTATTGGTAGAACAAACATATAGTGATGATTCCAAAAACCTTGAGAACGCCATCATTACTCAAACATCGCCCCTTTATTTTATTCGTTGTTTTATTTACTGTTATACCTTCGCTTAGTTGTTTATATAAAATCACCCTTATTATCATTTTCGCTAGCAACCGACGAATAAACTATTTTTAGATAATGGTTTGGGTGTGAATGTAGCCGCGTGAGTGATCGCGTAGCTGCGGGGTTGGTAGTTGCATGTGCAATTGCTCCCGTTGGGATCGACATGCAGTTTTCTTACCGTGAATTGCAATAGCCCCGTGCACTTGCAGGAAATTACTACTCTAAAACCGAGCCCATTCATAGTGCTGACTTCAAGAGGTGGCGGACCAAAAACATGTACCAGGCCTCGGCTGGTACTCTAAGTTGGCTGCTTACTCTAGAAGGTGTTCTCGGAGGGCACTATAATATTTGTCGGGGTTGTCATAAGTTTGTTGGGCGACAGGTTGTTGATGCATATCTGCATATTCGAAATGCCAAAGAACTATGGTGTGCACTTGAATACTAGTTCGTCACCATTGATATCGGTGGGGAATTGTATGCATAGAGTAGTAAAATGACTATGGAATGGTTGAGAATAATTTCGTGGACGACTAAGCTCATGAGATGAAGTGGATGGCAAAAGAACTCGAGCTCCTTAAGTGTGTGTTACTCGACAAGTTTGTTGTCAAGAGCATTGTTGCTAAGCTTCCTCCTTTAGACAACTCCAACGGGGAGACCCATTTCGTCCGCCGGCGTCTGTTTGTGTCAGCGCGGACAGAAAAGGCGGCCCAACGTGCTGACCCAAACAGACGCGCATCCGCTTTTTGTCCGTGGGCGACCCATTTCCGGCCCATTTTTGAGCCGGATTTGCGTCAGCGCGGACACGCGATGGACGCGCGCACACTCGCCCTCTCATCCTTCGGGCCCGCTGGTCTGTGTCACATTGCCCTCCCCCATACAACATCAACCCTCGCCCTCCTCCTCCGTCGCCGCCCATATTTGCCGACAACTCCGCCAGCTGCCGGGGCATCCACATCCGCCCAGCTACACCGCCCACTCCCACATCGTCCGCCACCGCCGTCTTGCCGCCGGGAGCCGACTGCTTCCCACCCCCCACGCCCCCACCATACAGCCGCTCCCGACCAAGAAGCCGCCTCGTCGCCCGGCCAGATCCTCACCAGCACGCTCATCGGAAGCCGGCATGCTCGTCGGACGTCAGCAGGACAGCTAGTTGGTCCGTGCGCACCGTGACTTCCTTCGCCGGCCGTCTCCTTCACCGAAGCCCGCAAGTTGTTCGACAGTTTGCCAAGGTACAAAATGGACTCCGCCGACGAGTTCTTTTTTCACAATTTCCTTTGCGACTCTGATGATTCGTCCTCCGATGACAAGGAGGAGATATTGGTTGCCGTGTTGGTCCATCACCACCTCAACAGCCAGCGGCCATTGTTCTGTGGCTCCATTTCGGGCCACCTTCCGGTGTTGAATCGCAACCGAGAGAGCGGGCATTTCCTTCTTTGGAAGGACTACTTTGATACAATAAACCCGTTGTTCAAACATCAGAAATTCCGTTGTCGTTTCCGTATGAGTAGGCATGTTTTCAACCGTATTAGAGAGGGGGTGGTCGGCCATAATCACTATTTCGAGTGCAAAGAGGATGTCATTGGCAAGATTGGTTTTTCCTCTTATCAGAAATGCACTGCCGCCATCCGAATGCTTGCATATGGAGTGCCCGGTGATCTCATTGACGAGTACGTCCGTATGAGCGAGTCTACTTGCCTAGAGTCCCTGTATAAGTTCTGCAAGGCTGTTATTGTTGTGTTTGGCCCTGAGTACTTGAGAGAGCCCACTGCTGAAGATACACCCCGTTTGTTGGTGATGAATGCCGGCAGGGGCTTCCCAGGGATGCTTGGTAGTATAGACCGCATGCATTGAGAGTGGAAGAACTGCCCTTCTGCTTGGCAAGGGCAGTATAAGGGCCATGTCAGGGCTTGCACTGTCATACTTGAGGCCGTGGTGTCTCAAAATCTCTGGACCTGGCACTCTTTCCTTGGCATGGACGGATCATACAATGATATCAACATGCTTCAGCGCTCGCCGGTGTTTGCTAGGCTTGCCAAAGGCAACAACCCACCGGTGAACTTTACTATCAACGACCACACCTACGATAAAGGATACTACCTTGGTGACGGTACCTATCCTCAGTGGACCACTATTGTCAAAACAATACCCAACCCTGTTGGAGAGAAGAGGAAAAGATTTTCCCAAGAGCAAGAGAGTGCTAGGAAGGATGTCGAGCGTGCCTTTGGTGTTTTGCAATCTCGAAGGGGCATCGTTCGGTATCCTGCTAATACCTGGAGCATGCAGAAACTGTGCGAGGTGATGACTGCTTGTGTGATCATGCATAATATGATCGTAGAAGACGAGCGCCCGGAACGTCTGTATGATCAAGGGTTTCAGTTTCAGGGTGAGAATGTTGTGCCTGAGCATGGAGTAGCGGCAACGTTTGAACAGTTCACCCAATTTCATCAAGACACGCGTGATTGGGAAACTCACGTGCAACTATAAAATAATTTGCTTGAGGATACGTGGGCTCATGTTCGCAACCAATAGATATATCTTCTTTTATGTGAGACCTTTTTATTTTCATTTGGCTTGTAATAAACTATGCTATTTTATTCGGTCCAAAACAATTTTATTTTGAACTATGAATCATGCAAAAAAAAGGGGGCCAGGCAGCCACGCCGGCACATATGGGTCGGTGCATTGGGCGCCCTGCCGACCCACATCTAAAACAGGACGGACGCCGGGCGGGCGACCGACCCAAACGGACAAAAAACGGATGAAATCGCCGTCCGTTTGGGTCGCCCCATTGGAGTTGCTCTTATGGAGGAACTTTTACACTTCTCTAAAACACCAGAGACAAGAGATACCAGTTGAGAGTCTCATTGGATCTTGAAATGTTGAAGAGAAGGCAAGGGCAAAAGACACACGAGCTAAGGGAGCAGAGGGGCATTCTATTGCTTTTATTGTAGAGAACAATGCCCACAAGTTCAAGGGAAAGAACAAAGTATTCAAGGCTACCACCTTAAAAAGTAGAAGGGGCTTATGGGGCAAAACAGGGAGAAGAGTCCTTGTTGGGTTTACGATGGAATGGATAATTGGGTTCCCAATGCCAAACCGCCATGGCCAGGGAAAAGATCGTGGATGGTCGATCTGAAATTTACTTTGAGAAAGATCGTGCCACTAAAGAATGTGTAGTATGTCTCTACTATCAAGAAGAATCTGATTTGTGAATCCGGATTTAAAATGTTGTGTCTACTCTCTTAGTATGGAACTTTTATTGAAGAATAAGGGCGTGGAGGCTCGTTTCGTCCCTCATTGGGAGACTTCTATAATGAAGGTGGAAGACTTCGAGTGATCGAGTTTGAGTTCGGACTAATATTATGCATCTTATTGAAAGAACAAAATTTTTGCATGGCAGTGTATGACCTTCCTTTGAATTTACGTGTCAATACTCGATCTCACTTGGGACACGTGTTCTATTTTCAGAGAGTTCTTGTACCACGTGTCTATTGCATCTCTTCATTCTCCTACACGTTCTCTTTATGCAAGGAGATGCAAAGAAGACGACACGCAGAACACGCACTAGCACACCGGACACACATACTCTAGCGGAGTTCCTAGTGCCGAGCCGCTTCTCCGGTGACCCCACGACTGCGTGCACAACCGTCCAACGTCTACTCCTACTACTTAGAGCATCTATAGTCTGACCTCTTAAACCCGTTTCATACATCCGGACGGACTATCCGTTCACCGTCCAGTCACGATTTTTTGACCCATACGGATCCCTCAAACGTCCAGACCGGCACCCCCATATTCAGCCCAAATATGGGGCGGATACGGGGACGCCCGGGCACGCCCGCCACATCGGACCCGGCCCACGCTGACCCACCTGAACCCACATAAAATCCTCTCCATCCGCTTGCCGGACCAAACCCTAGCAACTTCACTTCCCTTCCCCCCATTCCCCTCCGCCAGCCAAGCTCGTTTTCGGCTCCTTCCAGTCGTCTCCAACATGACGAGTAACGGATCCGAGTCCTTCACCTCCAGATCCGTTGACCCCGAACTCATCCCGCGCGGTCCCGAGGAGGAGATGGTCGTCCGGCTTGTGCTCCGCTGCACCCGGGAGGAGGCCTGTGGACGGCTGCGCTCGGACTCCATCCGTTGGGAATCCATTGCGTCCACCCAAATGGGGCGTGATCCGTCACTAGGCCGGCCGTAGCTGCCTCGTCGGAGGCCGTGCGCTCCGTATGGCGTCCGAACGCGCTGGCGAACGCGCAACCCCTTCGGTGGACGCACCATCGATCCGCGAGGACATGGCACGGCGTGCACGCCGTGCAAGGCACCGGGCGCAGGACGCGGAGGCGGACGTCGACGAGGCGGGGTCGCATTCTTCGGCGCCCCGTATGATGCATCAGTCTGGGCGCCGCAACCGCATCATCGTGGACGTTGGTGGCTCGTCCCCGACGGATCCATCATCAATCTGACGTTCACGGGCACCGTTCGAGTTTCGGTCTCCGACGAGAAAGAGTAGGGCATGTGAGACGACGGGGCCTTGAGTCCCGTGAGCTAGCTCATGTCCCATGCCCTACCCTACCTTGCCAGCGACCGGACCAACACTCTGAGGAGCGCAGCCGGCCGCCAGACATGGCCAGGTTGGAGCGGGGCGAGTGAGGAGCGGACCCAGACGAGCTCCGTGTAGATTAGTTTTCAGGTTCCATGTAATAATATGGATTTGAGATTTTTAATTTGAGGTATCCGGATGTGAAATGTGTTTTTTGAGGGGTGACCGGTCACTCTCCGCGGAGGCGGCCTGGCCCGTCCGCGTACGTTTGAGAGGTCGGAAGTCCGATTGTAGATGCTCTTACCAACAATTCCGTCGAGTATTACTAAACTTTGTGGATACATAATTGCCTGGTGTGATGGTGTTCTTTTATTTGGCACACTGTACTAGCACGGGGCTCGAGCAAAGCAAGGCGGCCATGCCGACCCAGCCAAGTTGCGATCGATCGAGGTCACCACTTGGCCGCGCGCGTAGTGGCAGCGCACGCACGAGAGACCGCGTGCGGTCAGACGAGATCGTGCCCGCCATGTCGTGCGCCCGGCCGCCGCCCCCCGTCCAGACGGCGCGGCCGGTCCTGGCGGTTGGCGCCCGATCCAAATCTTGGACGGTCAGGTCACATGGAAGAGCACAAAATCCCAGCGGCAACTTGCCATGATTACATAAGCCTAGTTTTACCAAAAATAATGAGTATACTGGCTTAAAAAAAGATTAATCGGGATTTGGGGGACATGCAGGCCAGATTCAGGTATATGCGAGTCTGTGAGACCGCGACCCACTTGGAGTCCAGAGAGAGTATATTAAAGCTACCATGGCCATGGCCGGGTTGATATGCATAATATATACAGTTGAGTTGAAGTTGAATTGAAGAACATGAGAGCTTGCAATTGGAGCATCTTGTGGTCGTCACATCACATCAATAGTAGGTGCGTGCTTTCCTGTGCTGTTGTTGACTTGAGAGAATATTCTATGTTCCTCTCTTGATTTAACTAATCTCTGATCTTGGTGGTTAAGTCCGGTCCAACATGGTCAGCTGAACGCAATTAATAGTGGCACACAGATACCCAGCCGTTCGACCGCCGCGCCGCGCCGCCCACCTATATAGTAGATTTAAACGACGTGCATGTGTTAACGTGAGTACTGATACTTAACTAACTGATTAACAACTGGAAGGGACAAACAGAGCATAAGTGAGCCATATTGGTAAAAATGAAGATCACTGGCTCGTGGAGTACTGTTCACGAACAGATGGATCTCTGACAATCACACTGGTGTGACCGACACTACTGTGACTTTTCTCTCGTTCAATCGATGTCAAGTTGGCCCGGTCCCAATGTATGTACCAGTACTACATGCATGCACATTCTGGCCGGCAGGATCGATCGTGAGTGTTAAGCTAGCACTACACATCAGACATCCATGATAAATCCATGTGGTGGCTGCGAGCTACGAGACGACGTGCATGCATGGGACAGAAAATCAACGTCCATTGTATGCGTGAGAAAGGAAAACGTAGCCGAGCATCAATACGCACGCAGCAAACATAACTGACGATCTGCCGTGAGATATCTTGCCGGGTATGGAGACCAGCCCGAGCCGAGCTCACATTGATGCATCTATCCACGATGTTCGTCGGATACACACACATGATAACACATTGATGCTCTCGCGCGCGGCTGACGCGGACGGGGCCCCCCGCGGCGCCGGGGTACCGAGATAACCGACCGATCAACCTCCGGGGAGTCACCGGCACATGGCGGCACATGTGATCCTAGCCAACCATCGCCAGTTCCAATGTCACCCTTCCCCTCACCTGCATTGCCGTCCCAAGGAAGATTTGCAAGATCTTCAACCCAATATTCTATGACCTCATCTCTCATCTCTCCATTGGTTGTGCCAATAATCCACACACTAGATTATTTCGAAATAAACTTAAACAATCCATACATATATACTAGTACAGGGTAGTAGAAGGCTGTGACTCTGCTGATAATTTTAAGCAATGATTTGGTAGTCCACAACTCTTATTAATCAACATGATCTTCCCTGGCTTGCTTGGTCCATAAGAAACAAACTGGTACAGGAGCATCTTTTTCTTGTTAAGAAAGTTCATTTACGTGTGGTTGTGTGAGTCCAACAACAACATACTCAATGTGAGTTCTTGTGGATGCATACTTGGACGACAGCACGGTACAAGAAGTTAATGTGTGGTTTGTAGTTACGCACTCTGGCTCATGTGTCATGTGCCCATGTTGCCAATTTGCAATGCATAGTGGTAGCCCACTCGCCAGCCCCGGTTTGCAGTTAGTCTGTTATGGGTCGGCTAGCGTCTCGTGATCTCTGGTCCTCGCATTAATTGGCATACGATCATGGCAATATGATATGATGCTACTCCATGAGAAAGATATATGGCCTGCCCTAATCATGCATTGATGCATGTGGCCCTACGTAGATGCTCCCCACCAGAAATAACTGCCAACGGCCAATACCTACCGGCCGGTCTATGCTTCAATTGTTCTTTACTTCCCATGCATACGCAGCTCCTCCACTCCTACGAACGAACGTATACCTTGCTCTGCAACATTTGTCTTCCCAGACGCTTGCATCGACAATGGTTGCACAGGCATAAAAACCAGTACGAATAGTAGTTAATATAGACGGTGTTGCCTAAATCTCGATCAGTACAGTACTCTAGTGGCGCATGCCATTTTGCTTTTGTTTGATTGTTTCGTTCTGAAATGTCCTTATCAACGGCGCCAAAGTTCACCATACTAGCATGCGAAACTTGACTGCTGGGTCTGAGCACGTATGTGACCACTGACAAGGGAATGGGGCCATACACGGCTGTCCTCATATGCAATTGGCCCAAGACGTTACATAAATTCCAACTCATACAAGTTGCTACACTAGCTTGCTAGCTACTGTAACCTAATGGCGGGGTACTGGCTGCCCTATGTGTGGCAGCCCGCACACATCATGACATCAAACAAATTGTCCATGTAGCTCTCGATCTGCCACCACGTGCATGACCTGCGGGTGGGCGGTAGTATTCGCGACCACTTCTACGATGTGTGTGGGTGACGCGTCGGGGCGCCGTGGTGGTATCCTTTTCGTGCCAGGGTTATGGGTAAAAACCCTAGTTTGTGATTTCAGTCTCGGCGGCAGTGGTGTGTAGCATCGTCAACTTTTTGGGTTGTCGTTGTGGAGCCCTGGTACCTTCCGGCCATACCGTGTTGGCATCTTCGGGCGAGTTTGGATTATGGCTCGAAACTTCGCCCCTGGTGTGGTGCAGTCTCGCTTGCCTCCTACCTTTTTGCACGTGACTTCAT
Source organism: Triticum dicoccoides (assembly GCF_002162155.2). Lineage (NCBI taxonomy): Eukaryota > Viridiplantae > Streptophyta > Magnoliopsida > Poales > Poaceae > Triticum > Triticum dicoccoides. Next base: position 569,364,256 of record NC_041389.1, on the reverse strand, counting down.
TATCACCGTCCGCGGTCCTAGTTGTTCGCGGGCTGGATCGACACCCCTCGGTCAGGAGTGAGAGGGTGTGTGAGGCCCGCTCCGGCGGCAGTTTGGTGAGAGCGGTGCAACGATGTCTGGTGTTTTCTCAAGAAGGTGTGCTTTCGCTCCTCGTCGGTGATCTTGTGTGCTTCTTGTTGGGATGTGGCTATTTCGGTGCTCATGCTTGGCATTGAGTTGGTAGCGGTCAGTAGTGCATATAAAAAGAGCATTTTCTGTAGAAGAATTTATTAATGGAGATTAGACCCTGGGGCCATAGGCTCACTTGTGGCATCTCTCTCTCGAAAGCAGGCGAATGGCATGGTAAATAAATTACAATTGGACAATTCAAAAGATTACAGTATTTATGACTATGATCATTCCTGGCATAATCTCATATAGGCATTACATCCGTGATAAGTAGACCGTTCATCCAACTGCATCTACTACTAATACTCCATCTAAAAACCGCTATCTAGCATGCATCTCAAGGTATTAAGTTTGCAAGAAACAGAGTATCACAATAAGAAAGAATACATAATGTAGACAGGAAGAAGACAATCAATATAACAAAACCCCATCATTCTATCCTTAGTGGCAACAATAAGATCCATGCCTTTGCCCTTATTGTCACTGGGTTAGAGCACCATAAGAATGAATCCACTACAAAGCACCACTCCAAATAAAAAAGTTAACCGAACTTGGCCGAAGAAGATATATCGAAGAGGAATACACAACTATTTAATTATGCAACAACAAAACCCAAATAGATTCATTGAATTACTGAATAATCATAAAGTGACAATTCATCATGTCCCAACAAACACACCACTGATTACATCGAATTGATCTCGATCAAAAACAAGAACATGGTATTGAAGATCAAAAAGAGAGAGAACCATCTAGCTACTACTATGGACCCATAGGTCCTAAAGAAACTACTCACACATGGTCATGGAGGCAGCAAGGTTAATGAAGATAGCCCCGACAATGTCTTCCTCCTCCGGCAGGGCTCCGAAACAGGGTTCCAAATGAGATGTCTTCGGAACAGAGGCTTGCGGCAGTGATACAATTCTTTGAAAGGTACGGCGAATGGTTTCTGTATTAATAGGGATTTATGGCGGAGGAATCAGGTCAAGGCGATACTTGTGGGCCCCACACAGGCAAGGGGCGCGACCACCCCTGGCTGCGCCACCTATCCATGTGTCCCCTCGTGGCTCGTCTCGATCTCTCCCAAAGCTTCCAGTATTTCTTTTGGCCCCAAAAAATCGTGTTAAACTTGGTAACGTATTTTGACCTCCATAGATATTGATTTCCTGCAGAACCAAAAACAAGTAGAAAACAGGAACTGACACTGGCCACTAAATTAATACGTTAGTCCATAAAATAATATGAAAAATTGCTATAAAAAGTATATAAAAGTGATAATATAATACTCCCTCCGTTCCTTTATATAAGGTGTATTTGTTTTTTGATAAAATTCCACAATGTAAGGTGCATTTTTTCTAAATCCTCCTAATTCCCTTTTTAGCCCTCCAGCAAAAGGAAAGCATCTTTCTATTGATTGCATGTACCTCTTTTTGTTGCAAAATAAGGAAAGAATCTCTCTCTCTCAATTGCATGTATCTCTTACTTTCCTGCACTCAGTAATTTACTTGCCACTAATCAATAAATTTTCCAAGGGTAATTATGTCGTAACACCTCTATATTTATGCGCCTTGGTCATCGTGCCAAAAATAATACACCTTACATAAAGGAACGGAGTAGCATGAAACAATCAAAAATTATAGATACGTTTGATATGTATTAGTTTACAGGATATGTTCCATGTCAGAGCCATCACGGTCAACATGGCAACAGGTACCCGCAACCCGCGAACCCGGCGGGTAAAAACCCTATTAGGATAAGGGTTTGGGACAAAAAAATACCCACGAGTTTATAAATGGGAAAAAATTGTACCCACCGGGTAAGCCGGGTATGGGTATGGGAATGCAATACCCATACCCGTGCACCCGCGTACCCGCATACACATATACTAATTTCTTTTTAACAGTAGGCTCCATGTGCCATTCACTAAAAGAACCTAGCCATTGTACCCTAGGCTAACGCAACCGTTAACCTCGACCGAAAATCCTTTCCCCTTACACATGTGCATGATCTTGTTTAAATGCGTTAATCTTGCTTGTGAACTCACGGTTTTATTGATCTTATTATATAATCTCCTTCGGTTGATTATTTCGAAGTAGGGACTGCAGAAGTACCTTCAATAAAAGAATATTAGAGAAAATTATGTCTGAGTTGTTTGCCTTGTAATTCAAGAAAAAAAGATGTGAATGTTTCTCTAAAAGTTTACGTACAGGCTACTCACCCATGTATATAACTGGACATTGTTTTGTGCCATCTATTTTGTGCTTACTGCTATCCATTTTCAATAATTAATATCATTCTTTTCAATCCATTGCACAGCAAATCATCATCTTTATGTGCTAAGATGCTAAAATTTGATATATATGTACTGAAATGTTGAAGTATACATGCTGAAATGTTATGTATATATGTGTAAATGTTGAAAAATACATGATAAAGTGTGAAATGGGTAACGTGACCGAGATGGGTATTTTTACCCACACGTATTATCCGCACCCGACTGGGTACGGGTATGGGAACTGTTTGAAACCCGAGGTGCGGGTACGGGTACAGGTATGGGCAAACAATAATAAGATGGGTATGGTTTGGGCGGCCATTACCCGCACCCGAACCCGGCGGGTGCCATGTTGACATCACGGTACCGCAAATATATTTTCTTTATTTGATCTAGAATTCATATTGATGCATGAAATTCATATAAATAGGCATGACACAATAGTTCACATCCAAAATAATCACTACTGGAATCAGCTACTTTGCCATCTGCCATCTCTTTGCCGTCAGCTAGCAGACGGCAAAGAAGCTCTTTGCCATCAGCTACCCGAAAGCAGACGGCAAAGAACTGGCTGATGGCAAAGAAAGCCTTTGCCATCAGCCTGTTCTTTGCCGTCCGCTAGCTGACGGCAAAGAATCTTTGCCGTCCGCTAGCAGACGGCAAAGAGGGAGGGGGGCCCCACAGAGGAGCTGGTTAAAAAATACTTAATGCCCCCCCGCTTTGCCGTCCGCCGCAGACGGCAAATATGATCAAAAGCGGACGGCAAAGGAGGGCGGACGACAAAGGCTACCCTAACTAACCTAACTAACGGCCGAGCCCCCTCCCCCGCCCGTTACTCATCTCTCTCCCCTCGACCTCCTCCGCCCCCGCCCCCGCTGCCCCCGCCCCCGCCGCCCGGCGCCGCTCC